>NW_027666040.1:0-228985 GCF_963924005.1 Protomyctophum bolini | reverse complement strand
ATGTGGGAAGTGCTGGGGCAGTTTGGGACAACAGGGCCAAAATGTCACTTTCACAGTCCCAAAGTGCCATTTTCACAGTAAAAAGGCCTGGTTCACTTTTGCTTAGCTTAGTCTGTAACTTGAAAACTATGTACCGTATGGCCCTATAAACTGTGTTGGGATGAAAGCTAGCCACTTTGAGCAATGTGGGAAGTGCTGGGGCAGTTTGGGACAACAGGGCCAAAATGTCACTTTCACAGTCCCAAAGTGCCATTTTCACAGTAAAAAGGCCTGGTTCACTTTTGCTTAGCTTAGTCTGTAACTTGAAAACTATGTACCGTATGGCCCTATAAACTGTGTTGGGATGAAAGCTAGCCACTTTGAGCAATGTGGGAAGTGCTGGGGCAGTTTGGGACAACAGGGCCAAAACCCTAACCCTAACCCTAACCCTTTCACAGTCCCAAAGTGCCATTTTCACAGTAAAAAAAAAAAAGATTCATTTTGCTTAGCTTAGTCTGTAACTTGAAAACTATGTACCGTATGGCCCTATAAACTGTGTTGGGATGAAAGCTAGCCACTTTGAGCAATGTGGGAAGTGCTGGGGCAGTTTGGGACAACAGGGCCAAAACCCTAACCCTAACCCCAACCCTTTCACAGTCCCAAAGTGCCATTTTCACAGTAAAAAAAAAAAGATTAATTTTGCTTAGCTTAGTCTGTAACTTGAAAACTATGTACCGTATGGCCCTATAAACTGTGTTGGGATGAAAGCTAGCCACTTTGAGCAATGTGGGAAGTGCTGGGGCAGTTTGGGACAACAGGGCCAAAATGTCACTTTCACAGTCCCAAAGTGCCATTTTCACAGTAAAAAGGCCTGGTTCACTTTTGCTTAGCTTAGTCTGTAACTTGAAAACTATGTACCGTATGGCCCTATAAACTGTGTTGGGATGAAAGCTAGCCACTTTGAGCAATGTGGGAAGTGCTGGGGCAGTTTGGGACAACAGGGCCAAAACCCTAACCCTAACCCTAACCCTTTCACAGTCCCAAAGTGCCATTTTCACAGTAAAAAAAAAAAAGATTCATTTTGCTTAGCTTAGTCTGTAACTTGAAAACTATGTACCGTATGGCCCTATAAACTGTGTTGGGATGAAAGCTAGCCACTTTGAGCAATGTGGGAAGTGCTGGGGCAGTTTGGGACAACAGGGCCAAAACCCTAACCCTAACCCCAACCCTTTCACAGTCCCAAAGTGCCATTTTCACAGTAAAAAAAAAAAGATTAATTTTGCTTAGCTTAGTCTGTAACTTGAAAACTATGTACCGTATGGCCCTATAAACTGTGTTGGGATGAAAGCTAGCCACTTTGAGCAATGTGGGAAGTGCTGGGGCAGTTTGGGACAACAGGGCCAAAATGTCACTTTCACAGTCCCAAAGTGCCATTTTCACAGTAAAAAGGCCTGGTTCACTTTTGCTTAGCTTAGTCTGTAACTTGAAAACTATGTACCGTATGGCCCTATAAACTGTGTTGGGATGAAAGCTAGCCACTTTGAGCAATGTGGGAAGTGCTGGGGCAGTTTGGGACAACAGGGCCAAAACCCTAACCCTAACCCTAACCCTTTCACAGTCCCAAAGTGCCATTTTCACAGTAAAAAAAAAAAGATTCATTTTGCTTAGCTTAGTCTGTAACTTGAAAACTATGTACCGTATGGCCCTATAAACTGTGTTGGGATGAAAGCTAGCCACTTTGAGCAATGTGGGAAGTGCTGGGGCAGTTTGGGACAACAGGGCCAAAATGTCACTTTCACAGTCCCAAAGTGCCATTTTCACAGTAAAAAGGCCTGGTTCACTTTTGCTTAGCTTAGTCTGTAACTTGAAAACTATGTACCGTATGGCCCTATAAACTGTGTTGGGATGAAAGCTAGCCACTTTGAGCAATGTGGGAAGTGCTGGGGCAGTTTGGGACAACAGGGCCAAAACCCTAACCCTAACCCTAACCCTTTCACATTCCCAAAGTGCCATTTTCACAGTAAAAAAAAAAAGATTCATTTTGCTTAGCTTAGTCTGTAACTTGAAAACTATGTACCGTATGGCCCTATAAACTGTGTTGGGATGAAAGCTAGCCACTTTGAGCAATGTGGGAAGTGCTGGGGCAGTTTGGGACAACAGGGCCAAAACCCTAACCCTAACCCCAACCCTTTCACAGTCCCAAAGTGCCATTTTCACAGTAAAAAAAAAAAGATTCATTTTGCTTAGCTTAGTCTGTAACTTGAAAACTATGTACCGTATGGCCCTATAAACTGTGTTGGGATGAAAGCTAGCCACTTTGAGCAATGTGGGAAGTGCTGGGGCAGTTTGGGACAACAGGGCCAAAACCCTAACCCTAACCCCAACCCTTTCACAGTCCCAAAGTGCCATTTTCACAGTAAAAAAAAAAAGATTCATTTTGCTTAGCTTAGTCTGTAACTTGAAAACTATGTACCGTATGGCCCTATAAACTGTGTTGGGATGAAAGCTAGCCACTTTGAGCAATGTGGGAAGTGCTGGGGCAGTTTGGGACAACAGGGCCAAAACCCTAACCCTAACCCCAACCCTTTCACAGTCCCAAAGTGCCATTTTCACAGTAAAAAAAAAAAGATTCATTTTGCTTAGCTTAGTCTGTAACTTGAAAACTATGTACCGTATGGCCCTATAAACTGTGTTGGGATGAAAGCTAGCCACTTTGAGCAATGTGGGAAGTGCTGGGGCAGTTTGGGACAACAGGGCCAAAATGTCACTTTCACAGTCCCAAAGTGCCATTTTCACAGTAAAAAGGCCTGGTTCACTTTTGCTTAGCTTAGTCTGTAACTTGAAAACTATGTACCGTATGGCCCTATAAACTGTGTTGGGATGAAAGCTAGCCACTTTGAGCAATGTGGGAAGTGCTGGGGCAGTTTGGGACAACAGGGCCAAAACCCTAACCCTAACCCTAACCCTTTCACAGTCCCAAAGTGCCATTTTCACAGTAAAAAAAAAAAGATTCATTTTGCTTAGCTTAGTCTGTAACTTGAAAACTATGTACCGTATGGCCCTATAAACTGTGTTGGGATGAAAGCTAGCCACTTTGAGCAATGTGGGAAGTGCTGGGGCAGTTTGGGACAACAGGGCCAAAACCCTAACCCTAACCCCAACCCTTTCACAGTCCCAAAGTGCCATTTTCACAGTAAAAAAAAAATGATTCATTTTGCTTAGCTTAGTCTGTAACTTGAAAACTATGTACCGTATGGCCCTATAAACTGTGTTGGGATGAAAGCTAGCCACTTTGAGCAATGTGGGAAGTGCTGGGGCAGTTTGGGACAACAGGGCCAAAATGTCACTTTCACAGTCCCAAAGTGCCATTTTCACAGTAAAAAGGCCTGGTTCACTTTTGCTTAACTTAGTCTGTAACTTGAAAACTATGTACCGTATGGCCCTATAAACTGTGTTGGGATGAAAGCTAGCCACTTTGAGCAATGTGGGAAGTGCTGGGGCAGTTTGGGACAACAGGGCCAAAACCCTAACCCTAACCCTAACCCTTTCACAGTCCCAAAGTGCCATTTTCACAGTAAAAAAAAAAAGATTCATTTTGCTTAGCTTAGTCTGTAACTTGAAAACTATGTACCGTATGGCCCTATAAACTGTGTTGGGATGAAAGCTAGCCACTTTGAGCAATGTGGGAAGTGCTGGGGCAGTTTGGGACAACAGGGCCAAAATGTCACTTTCACAGTCCCAAAATGTCATTTTCACAGTAAAAAGGCCTGGTTCACTTTTGCTTAGCTTAGTCTGTAACTTGAAAACTATGTACCGTATGGCCCTATAAACTGTGTTGGGATGAAAGCTAGCCACTTTGAGCAATGTGGGAAGTGCTGGGGCAGTTTGGGACAACAGGGCCAAAACCCTAACCCTAACCCTAACCCTTTCACAGTCCTAAAGTGCCATTTTCACAGTAAAAAAAAAAAGATTCATTTTGCTTAGCTTAGTCTGTAACTTGAAAACTATGTACCGTATGGCCCTATAAACTGTGTTGGGATGAAAGCTAGCCACTTTGAGCAATGTGGGAAGTGCTGGGGCAGTTTGGGACAACAGGGCCAAAACCCTAACCCTAACCCCAACCCTTTCACAGTCCCAAAGTGCCATTTTCACAGTAAAAAAAAAAAGATTCATTTTGCTTAGCTTAGTCTGTAACTTGAAAACTATGTACCGTATGGCCCTATAAACTGTGTTGGGATGAAAGCTAGCCACTTTGAGCAATGTGGGAAGTGCTGGGGCAGTTTGGGACAACAGGGCCAAAATGTCACTTTCACAGTCCCAAAGTGCCATTTTCACAGTAAAAAGGCCTGGTTCACTTTTGCTTAGCTTAGTCTGTAACTTGAAAACTATGTACCGTATGGCCCTATAAACTGTGTTGGGATGAAAGCTAGCCACTTTGAGCAATGTGGGAAGTGCTGGGGCAGTTTGGGACAACAGGGCCAAAATGTCACTTTCACAGTCCCAAAGTGCCATTTTCACAGTAAAAAGGCCTGGTTCACTTTTGCTTAGCTTAGTCTGTAAATTGAAAACTATGTACCGTATGGCCCTAAAAACTGTGTTGGGATGAAAGCTAGCCACTTTGAGCAATGTGGGAAGTGCTGGGGCAGTTTGGGACAACAGGGCCAAAACCCTAACCCTAACCCTTTCACAGTCCCAAAGTGCCATTTTCACAGTAAAAAAAAAAAGATTCATTTTGCTTAGCTTAGTCTGTAACTTGAAAACTATGTACCGTATGGCCCTATAAACTGTGTTGGGATGAAAGCTAGCCACTTTGAGCAATGTGGGAAGTGCTGGGGCAGTTTGGGACAACAGGGCCAAAACCCTAACCCTAACCCCAACCCTTTCACAGTCCCAAAGTGCCATTTTCACAGTAAAAAAAAAAAGATTCATTTTGCTTAGCTTAGTCTGTAACTTGAAAACTATGTACCGTATGGCCCTATAAACTGTGTTGGGATGAAAGCTAGCCACTTTGAGCAATGTGGGAAGTGCTGGGGCAGTTTGGGACAACAGGGCCAAAATGTCACTTTCACAGTCCCAAAGTGCCATTTTCACAGTAAAAAGGCCTGGTTCACTTTTGCTTAGCTTAGTCTGTAACTTGAAAACTATGTACCGTATGGCCCTATAAACTGTGTTGGGATGAAAGCTAGCCACTTTGAGCAATGTGGGAAGTGCTGGGGCAGTTTGGGACAACAGGGCCAAAATGTCACTTTCACAGTCCCAAAGTGCCATTTTCACAGTAAAAAGGCCTGGTTCACTTTTGCTTAGCTTAGTCTGTAAATTGAAAACTATGTACCGTATGGCCCTAAAAACTGTGTTGGGATGAAAGCTAGCCACTTTGAGCAATGTGGGAAGTGCTGGGGCAGTTTGGGACAACAGGGCCAAAACCCTAACCCTAACCCTTTCACAGTCCCAAAGTGCCATTTTCACAGTAAAAAAAAAAAGATTAATTTTGCTTAGCTTAGTCTGTAACTTGAAAACTATGTACCGTATGGCCCTATAAACTGTGTTGGGATGAAATCTAGCCACTTTGAGCAATGTGGGAAGTGCTGGGGCAGTTTGGGACAACAGGGCCAAAATGTCACTTTCACAGTCCCAAAGTGCCGTTTTCACAGTAAAAAGGCCTGGTTCACTTTTGCTTAGCTTTGTCTGTAACTTGAAAACTATGTACCGTATGGCCCTATAAACTGTGTTGGGATGAAAGCTAGCCACTTTGAGCAATGTGGGAAGTGCTGGGGCAGTTTGGGACAACAGGGCCAAAATGTCACTTTCACTGTCCCAAAGTGCCATTTTCACAGTAAAAAGGCCTGGTTCACTTTTGCTTAGCTTAGTCTGTAACTTGAAAACTATGTACCGTATGGCCCTATAAACTGTGTTGGGATGAAAGCTAGCCACTTTGAGCAATGTGGGAAGTGCTGGGGCAGTTTGGGACAACAGGGCCAAAATGTCACTTTCACAGTCCCAAAGTGCCATTTTCACAGTAAAAAGGCCTGGTTCACTTTTGCTTAGCTTAGTCTGTAACTTGAAAACTATGTACCGTATGGCCCTAAAAACTGTGTTGGGATGAAAGCTAGCCACTTTGAGCAATGTGGGAAGTGCTGGGGCAGTTTGGGACAACAGGGCCAAAACCCTAACCCTAACCCTTTCACAGTCCCAAAGTGCCATTTTCACAGTAAAAAAAAAAAGATTCATTTTGCTTAGCTTAGTCTGTAACTTGAAAACTATGTACCGTATGGCCCTATAAACTGTGTTGGGATGAAAGCTAGCCACTTTGAGCAATGTGGGAAGTGCTGGGGCAGTTTGGGACAACAGGGCCAAAATGTCACTTTCACAGTCCCAAAGTGCCATTTTCACAGTAAAAAGGCCTGGTTCACTTTTGCTTAGCTTAGTCTGTAACTTGAAAACTATGTACGGTATGGCCCTATAAACTGTGTTGGGATGAAAGCTAGCCACTTTGAGCAATGTGGGAAGTGCTGGGGCAGTTTGGGACAACAGGGCCAAAACCCTAACCCTAACCCTAACCCTTTCACAGTCCCAAAGTGCCATTTTCACAGTAAAAAGGCCTGGTTCACTTTTGCTTAGCTTAGTCTGTAACTTGAAAACTATGTACCGTATGGCCCTATAAACTGTGTTGGGATGAAAGCTAGCCACTTTGAGCAATGTGGGAAGTGCTGGGGCAGTTTGGGACAACAGGGCCAAAATGTCACTTTCACAGTCCCAAAGTGCCATTTTCACAGTAAAAAGGCCTGGTTCACTTTTGCTTAGCTTAGTCTGTAACTTGAAAACTATGTACCGTATGGCCCTATAAACTGTGTTGGGATGAAAGCTAGCCACTTTGAGCAATGTGGGAAGTGCTGGGGCAGTTTGGGACAACAGGGCCAAAATGTCACTTTCACAGTCCCAAAGTGCCATTTTCACAGTAAAAAGGCCTGGTTCACTTTTCCTTAGCTTAGTCTGTAACTTGAAAACTATGTACCGTATGGCCCTATAAACTGTGTTGGGATGAAAGCTAGCCACTTTGAGCAATGTGGGAAGTGCTGGGGCAGTTTGGGACAACAGGGCCAAAACCCTAACCCTAACCCTAACCCTTTCACAGTCCCAAAGTGCCATTTTCACAGTAAAAAAAAAAAGATTCATTTTGCTTAGCTTAGTCTGTAACTTGAAAACTATGTACCGTATGGCCCTATAAACTGTGTTGGGATGAAAGCTAGCCACTTTGAGCAATGTGGGAAGTGCTGGGGCAGTTTGGGACAACAGGGCCAAAATGTCACTTTCACAGTCCCAAAGTGCCATTTTCACAGTAAAAAGGCCTGGTTCACTTTTGCTTAGCTTAGTCTGTAACTTGAAAACTATGTACCGTATGGCCCTATAAACTGTGTTGGGATGAAAGCTTCCCACATTGCTCAAAGTGGCTAGCTTTCATCCCAACACAGTTTATAGGGCCATACGGTACATAGTTTTCAAGTTACAGACTAAGCTAAGCAAAAGTGAACCAGGCCTTTTTACTGTGAAAATGGCACTTTGGGACTGTGAAAGTGACATTTTGGCCCTGTTGTCCCAAACTGCCCCAGCACTTCCCACATTGCTCAAAGTGGCTAGCTTTCATCCCAACACAGTTTATAGGGCCATACGGTACATAGTTTTCAAGTTACAGACTAAGCTAAGCAAAAGTGAACCAGGCCTTTTTACTGTGAAAATGGCACTTTGGGACTGTGAAAGTGACATTTTGGCCCTGTTGTCCCAAACTGCCCCAGCACTTCCCACATTGCTCAAAGTGGCTAGCTTTCATCCCAACACAGTTTATAGGGCCATACGGTACATAGTTTTCAAGTTACAGACTAAGCTAAGCAAAAGTGAACCAGGCCTTTTTACTGTGAAAATGGCACTTTGGGACTGTGAAAGTGACATTTTGGCCCTGTTGTCCCAAACTGCCCCAGCACTTCCCACATTGCTCAAAGTGGCTAGCTTTCATCCCAACACAGTTTATAGGGCCATACGGTACATAGTTTTCAAGTTACAGACTAAGCTAAGCAAAAGTGAACCAGGCCTTTTTACTGTGAAAATGGCACTTTGGGACTGTGAAAGTGACATTTTGGCCCTGTTGTCCCAAACTGCCCCAGCACTTCCCACATTGCTCAAAGTGGCTAGCTTTCATCCCAACACAGTTTATAGGGCCATACGGTACATAGTTTTCAAGTTACAGACTAAGCTAAGCAAAATTAATCTTTTTTTTTTTACTGTGAAAATGGCACTTTGGGACTGTGAAAGGGTTAGGGTTAGGGTTTTGGCCCTGTTGTCCCAAACTGCCCCAGCACTTCCCACATTGCTCAAAGTGGCTAGCTTTCATCCCAACACAGTTTTTAGGGCCATACGGTACATAGTTTTCAAGTTACAGACTAAGCTAAGCAAAAGTGAACCAGGCCTTTTTACTGTGAAAATGGCACTTTGGGACTGTGAAAGTGACATTTTGGCCCTGTTGTCCCAAACTGCCCCAGCACTTCCCACATTGCTCAAAGTGGCTAGCTTTCATCCCAACACAGTTTATAGGGCCATACGGTACATAGTTTTCAAGTTACAGACTAAGCTAAGCAAAAGTGAACCAGGCCTTTTTACTGTGAAAATGGCACTTTGGGACTGTGAAAGTGACATTTTGGCCCTGTTGTCCCAAACTGCCCCAGCACTTCCCACATTGCTCAAAGTGGCTAGCTTTCATCCCAACACAGTTTATAGGGCCATACGGTACATAGTTTTCAAGTTACAGACTAAGCTAAGCAAAAGTGAACCAGGCCTTTTTACTGTGAAAATGGCACTTTGGGACTGTGAAAGTGACATTTTGGCCCTGTTGTCCCAAACTGCCCCTGCACTTCCCACATTGCTCAAAGTGGCTAGCTTTCATCCCAACACAGTTTATAGGGCCATACGGTACATAGTTTTCAAGTTACAGACTAAGCTAAGCAAAATGAATCTTTTTTTTTTTACTGTGAAAATGGCACTTTGGGACTGTGAAAGGGTTAGGGTTAGGGTTAGGGTTTTGGCCCTGTTGTCCCAAACTGCCCCAGCACTTCCCACATTGCTCAAAGTGGCTAGCTTTCATCCCAACACAGTTTATAGGGCCATACGGTACATAGTTTTCAAGTTACAGACTAAGCTAAGCAAAAGTGAACCAGGCCTTTTTACTGTGAAAATGGCACTTTGGGACTGTGAAAGGGTTAGGGTTAGGGTTTTGGCCCTGTTGTCCCAAACTGCCCCAGCACTTCCCACATTGCTCAAAGTGGCTAGCTTTCATCCCAACACAGTTTTTAGGGCCATACGGTACATAGTTTTCAAGTTACAGACTAAGCTAAGCAAAAGTGAACCAGGCCTTTTTACTGTGAAAATGGCACTTTGGGACTGTGAAAGTGACATTTTGGCCCTGTTGTCCCAAACTGCCCCAGCACTTCCCACATTGCTCAAAGTGGCTAGCTTTCATCCCAACACAGTTTATAGGGCCATACGGTACATAGTTTTCAAGTTACAGACTAAGCTAAGCAAAAGTGAACCAGGCCTTTTTACTGTGAAAATGGCACTTTGGGACTGTGAAAGTGACATTTTGGCCCTGTTGTCCCAAACTGCCCCAGCACTTCCCACATTGCTCAAAGTGGCTAGCTTTCATCCCAACACAGTTTATAGGGCCATACGGTACATAGTTTTCAAGTTACAGACTAAGCTAAGCAAAAGTGAACCAGGCCTTTTTACTGTGAAAATGGCACTTTGGGACTGTGAAAGGGTTAGGGTTAGGGTTTTGGCCCTGTTGTCCCAAACTGCCCCAGCACTTCCCACATTGCTCAAAGTGGCTAGCTTTCATCCCAACACAGTTTTTAGGGCCATACGGTACATAGTTTTCAAGTTACAGACTAAGCTAAGCAAAAGTGAACCAGGCCTTTTTACTGTGAAAATGGCACTTTGGGACTGTGAAAGTGACATTTTGGCCCTGTTGTCCCAAACTGCCCCAGCACTTCCCACATTGCTCAAAGTGGCTAGCTTTCATCCCAACACAGTTTATAGGGCCATACGGTACATAGTTTTCAAGTTACAGACTAAGCTAAGCAAAAGTGAACCAGGCCTTTTTACTGTGAAAATGGCACTTTGGGACTGTGAAAGTGACATTTTGGCCCTGTTGTCCCAAACTGCCCCAGCACTTCCCACATTGCTCAAAGTGGCTAGCTTTCATCCCAACACAGTTTATAGGGCCATACGGTACATAGTTTTCAAGTTACAGACTAAGCTAAGCAAAAGTGAACCAGGCCTTTTTACTGTGAAAATGGCACTTTGGGACTGTGAAAGTGACATTTTGGCCCTGTTGTCCCAAACTGCCCCAGCACTTCCCACATTGCTCAAAGTGGCTAGCTTTCATCCCAACACAGTTTATAGGGCCATACGGTACATAGTTTTCAAGTTACAGACTAAGCTAAGCAAAATGAATCTTTTTTTTTTTACTGTGAAAATGGCACTTTGGGACTGTGAAAGGGTTAGGGTTAGGGTTAGGGTTTTGGCCCTGTTGTCCCAAACTGCCCCAGCACTTCCCACATTGCTCAAAGTGGCTAGCTTTCATCCCAACACAGTTTATAGGGCCATACGGTACATAGTTTTCAAGTTACAGACTAAGCTAAGCAAAAGTGAACCAGGCCTTTTTACTGTGAAAATGGCACTTTGGGACTGTGAAAGTGACATTTTGGCCCTGTTGTCCCAAACTGCCCCAGCACTTCCCACATTGCTCAAAGTGGCTAGCTTTCATCCCAACACAGTTTATAGGGCCATACTGTACATAGTTTTCAAGTTACAGACTAAGCTAAGCAAAATTAATCTTTTTTTTTTTACTGTGAAAATGGCACTTTGGGACTGTGAAAGGGTTAGGGTTAGGGTTAGGGTTTTGGCCCTGTTGTCCCAAACTGCCCCAGCACTTCCCACATTGCTCAAAGTGGCTAGCTTTCATCCCAACACAGTTTATAGGGCCATACGGTACATAGTTTTCAAGTTACAGACTAAGCTAAGCAAAAGTGAACCAGGCCTTTTTACTGTGAAAACGGCACTTTGGGACTGTGAAAGTGACATTTTGGCCCTGTTGTCCCAAACTGCCCCAGCACTTCCCACATTGCTCAAAGTGGCTAGCTTTCATCCCAACACAGTTTATAGGGCCATACGGTACATAGTTTTCAAGTTACAGACTAAGCTAAGCAAAAGTGAACCAGGCCTTTTTACTATGAAAATGGCACTTTGGGACTGTGAAAGTGACATTTTGGCCCTGTTGTCCCAAACTGCCCCAGCACTTCCCACATTGCTCAAAGTGGCTAGCTTTCATCCCAACACAGTTTATAGGGCCATACGGTACATAGTTTTCAAGTTACAGACTAAGCTAAGCAAAAGTGAACCAGGCCTTTTTACTGTGAAAATGGCACTTTGGGACTGTGAAAGTGACATTTTGGCCCTGTTGTCCCAAACTGCCCCAGCACTTCCCACATTGCTCAAAGTGGCTAGCTTTCATCCCAACACAGTTTATAGGGCCATACGGTACATAGTTTTCAAGTTACAGACTAAGCTAAGCAAAAGTGAACCAGGCCTTTTTACTGTGAAAATGGCACTTTGGGACTGTGAAAGTGACATTTTGGCCCTGTTGTCCCAAACTGCCCCAGCACTTCCCACATTGCTCAAAGTGGCTAGCTTTCATCCCAACACAGTTTATAGGGCCATACGGTACATAGTTTTCAAGTTACAGACTAAGCTAAGCAAAATTAATCTTTTTTTTTTTACTGTGAAAATGGCACTTTGGGACTGTGAAAGGGTTAGGGTTACGGTTTTGGCCCTGTTGTCCCAAACTGCCCCAGCACTTCCCACATTGCTCAAAGTGGCTAGCTTTCATCCCAACACAGTTTTTAGGGCCATACGGTACATAGTTTTCAAGTTACAGACTAAGCTAAGCAAAAGTGAACCAGGCCTTTTTACTGTGAAAATGGCACTTTGGGAATGTGAAAGTGACATTTTGGCCCTGTTGTCCCAAACTGCCCCAGCACTTCCCACATTGCTCAAAGTGGCTAGCTTTCATCCCAACACAGTTTATAGGGCCATACGGTACATAGTTTTCAAGTTACAGACTAAGCTAAGCAAAAGTGAACCAGGCCTTTTTACTGTGAAAATGGCACTTTGGGACTGTGAAAGTGACATTTTGGCCCTGTTGTCCCAAACTGCCCCAGCACTTCCCACATTGCTCAAAGTGGCTAGCTTTCATCCCAACACAGTTTATAGGGCCATACGGTACATAGTTTTCAAGTTACAGACTAAGCTAAGCAAAAGTGAACCAGGCCTTTTTACTGTGAAAACGGCACTTTGGGACTGTGAAAGTGACATTTTGGCCCTGTTGTCCCAAACTGCCCCAGCACTTCCCACATTGCTCAAAGTGGCTAGATTTCATCCCAACACAGTTTATAGGGCCATACGGTACATAGTTTTCAAGTTACAGACTAAGCTAAGCAAAATTAATCTTTTTTTTTTTACTGTGAAAATGGCACTTTGGGACTGTGAAAGGGTTAGGGTTAGGGTTTTGGCCCTGTTGTCCCAAACTGCCCCAGCACTTCCCACATTGCTCAAAGTGGCTAGCTTTCATCCCAACACAGTTTTTAGGGCCATACGGTACATAGTTTTCAATTTACAGACTAAGCTAAGCAAAAGTGAACCAGGCCTTTTTACTGTGAAAATGGCACTTTGGGACTGTGAAAGTGACATTTTGGCCCTGTTGTCCCAAACTGCCCCAGCACTTCCCACATTGCTCAAAGTGGCTAGCTTTCATCCCAACACAGTTTATAGGGCCATACGGTACATAGTTTTCAAGTTACAGACTAAGCTAAGCAAAAGTGAACCAGGCCTTTTTACTGTGAAAATGGCACTTTGGGACTGTGAAAGTGACATTTTGGCCCTGTTGTCCCAAACTGCCCCAGCACTTCCCACATTGCTCAAAGTGGCTAGCTTTCATCCCAACACAGTTTATAGGGCCATACGGTACATAGTTTTCAAGTTACAGACTAAGCTAAGCAAAATTAATCTTTTTTTTTTTACTGTGAAAATGGCACTTTGGGACTGTGAAAGGGTTGGGGTTAGGGTTAGGGTTTTGGCCCTGTTGTCCCAAACTGCCCCAGCACTTCCCACATTGCTCAAAGTGGCTAGCTTTCATCCCAACACAGTTTATAGGGCCATACGGTACATAGTTTTCAAGTTACAGACTAAGCTAAGCAAAATGAATCTTTTTTTTTTTACTGTGAAAATGGCACTTTGGGACTGTGAAAGGGTTAGGGTTAGGGTTTTGGCCCTGTTGTCCCAAACTGCCCCAGCACTTCCCACATTGCTCAAAGTGGCTAGCTTTCATCCCAACACAGTTTTTAGGGCCATACGGTACATAGTTTTCAATTTACAGACTAAGCTAAGCAAAAGTGAACCAGGCCTTTTTACTGTGAAAATGGCACTTTGGGACTGTGAAAGTGACATTTTGGCCCTGTTGTCCCAAACTGCCCCAGCACTTCCCACATTGCTCAAAGTGGCTAGCTTTCATCCCAACACAGTTTATAGGGCCATACGGTACATATTTTTCAAGTTACAGACTAAGCTAAGCAAAAGTGAACCAGGCCTTTTTACTGTGAAAATGGCACTTTGGGACTGTGAAAGTGACATTTTGGCCCTGTTGTCCCAAACTGCCCCAGCACTTCCCACATTGCTCAAAGTGGCTAGCTTTCATCCCAACACAATTTATAGGGCCATACGGTACATAGTTTTCAAGTTACAGACTAAGCTAAGCAAAAGTGAACCAGGCCTTTTTACTGTGAAAACGGCACTTTGGGACTGTGAAAGTGACATTTTGGCCCTGTTGTCCCAAACTGCCCCAGCACTTCCCACATTGCTCAAAGTGGCTAGATTTCATCCCAACACAGTTTATAGGGCCATACGGTACATAGTTTTCAAGTTACAGACTAAGCTAAGCAAAATTAATCTTTTTTTTTTTACTGTGAAAATGGCACTTTGGGACTGTGAAAGGGTTAGGGTTAGGGTTTTGGCCCTGTTGTCCCAAACTGCCCCAGCACTTCCCACATTGCTCAAAGTGGCTAGCTTTCATCCCAACACAGTTTTTAGGGCCATACGGTACATAGTTTTCAATTTACAGACTAAGCTAAGCAAAAGTGAACCAGGCCTTTTTACTGTGAAAATGGCACTTTGGGACTGTGAAAGTGACATTTTGGCCCTGTTGTCCCAAACTGCCCCAGCACTTCCCACATTGCTCAAAGTGGCTAGCTTTCATCCCAACACAGTTTATAGGGCCATACGGTACATAGTTTTCAAGTTACAGACTAAGCTAAGCAAAAGTGAACCAGGCCTTTTTACTGTGAAAATGGCACTTTGGGACTGTGAAAGTGACATTTTGGCCCTGTTGTCCCAAACTGCCCCAGCACTTCCCACATTGCTCAAAGTGGCTAGCTTTCATCCCAACACAGTTTATAGGGCCATACGGTACATAGTTTTCAAGTTACAGACTAAGCTAAGCAAAATTAATCTTTTTTTTTTTACTGTGAAAATGGCACTTTGGGACTGTGAAAGGGTTAGGGTTAGGGTTAGGGTTTTGGCCCTGTTGTCCCAAACTGCCCCAGCACTTCCCACATTGCTCAAAGTGGCTAGCTTTCATCCCAACACAGTTTATAGGGCCATACGGTACATAGTTTTCAAGTTACAGACTAAGCTAAGCAAAAGTGAACCAGGCCTTTTTACTGTGAAAATGACACTTTGGGACTGTGAAAGTGACATTTTGGCCCTGTTGTCCCAAACTGCCCCAGCACTTCCCACATTGCTCAAAGTGGCTAGCTTTCATCCCAACACAGTTTATAGGGCCATACGGTACATAGTTTTCAAGTTACAGACTAAGCTAAGCAAAATGAATCTTTTTTTTTTTACTGTGAAAATGGCACTTTGGGACTGTGAAAGGGTTAGGGTTAGGGTTAGGGTTTTGGCCCTGTTGTCCCAAACTGCCCCAGCACTTCCCACATTGCTCAAAGTGGCTAGCTTTCATCCCAACACAGTTTATAGGGCCATACGGTACATAGTTTTCAAGTTACAGACTAAGCTAAGCAAAATGAATCATTTTTTTTTTACTGTGAAAATGGCACTTTGGGACTGTGAAAGGGTTGGGGTTAGGGTTAGGGTTTTGGCCCTGTTGTCCCAAACTGCCCCAGCACTTCCCACATTGCTCAAAGTGGCTAGCTTTCATCCCAACACAGTTTATAGGGCCATACGGTACATAGTTTTCAAGTTACAGACTAAGCTAAGCAAAATTAATCTTTTTTTTTTTACTGTGAAAATGGCACTTTGGGACTGTGAAAGGGTTAGGGTTAGGGTTAGGGTTTTGGCCCTGTTGTCCCAAACTGCCCCAGCACTTCCCACATTGCTCAAAGTGGCTAGCTTTCATCCCAACACAGTTTATAGGGCCATACGGTACATAGTTTTCAAGTTACAGACTAAGCTAAGCAAAATGAATCTTTTTTTTTTACTGTGAAAATGGCACTTTGGGACTGTGAAAGGGTTGGGGTTAGGGTTAGGGTTTTGGCCCTGTTGTCCCAAACTGCCCCAGCACTTCCCACATTGCTCAAAGTGGCTAGCTTTCATCCCAACACAGTTTATAGGGCCATACGGTACATAGTTTTCAAGTTACAGACTAAGCTAAGCAAAATGAATCTTTTTTTTTTTACTGTGAAAATGGCACTTTGGGACTGTGAAAGGGTTGGGGTTAGGGTTAGGGTTTTGGCCCTGTTGTCCCAAACTGCCCCAGCACTTCCCACATTGCTCAAAGTGGCTAGCTTTCATCCCAACACAGTTTATAGGGCCATACGGTACATAGTTTTCAAGTTACAGACTAAGCTAAGCAAAAGTGAACCAGGCCTTTTTACTGTGAAAATGGCACTTTGGGACTGTGAAAGTGACATTTTGGCCCTGTTGTCCCAAACTGCCCCAGCACTTCCCACATTGCTCAAAGTGGCTAGCTTTCATCCCAACACAGTTTATAGGGCCATACGGTACATAGTTTTCAAGTTACAGACTAAGCTAAGCAAAAGTGAACCAGGCCTTTTTACTGTGAAAATGGCACTTTGGGACTGTGAAAGTGACATTTTGGCCCTGTTGTCCCAAACTGCCCCAGCACTTCCCACATTGCTCAAAGTGGCTAGCTTTCATCCCAACACAGTTTATAGGGCCATACGGTACATAGTTTTCAAGTTACAGACTAAGCTAAGCAAAATGAATCTTTTTTTTTTTACTGTGAAAATGGCACTTTGGGACTGTGAAAGGGTTGGGGTTAGGGTTAGGGTTTTGGCCCTGTTGTCCCAAACTGCCCCAGCACTTCCCACATTGCTCAAAGTGGCTAGCTTTCATCCCAACACAGTTTATAGGGCCATACGGTACATAGTTTTCAAGTTACAGACTAAGCTAAGCAAAATTAATCTTTTTTTTTTTACTGTGAAAATGGCACTTTGGGACTGTGAAAGGGTTAGGGTTAGGGTTAGGGTTTTGGCCCTGTTGTCCCAAACTGCCCCAGCACTTCCCACATTGCTCAAAGTGGCTAGCTTTCATCCCAACACAGTTTATAGGGCCATACGGTACATAGTTTTCAAGTTACAGACTAAGCTAAGCAAAAGTGAACCAGGCCTTTTTACTGTGAAAATGACACTTTGGGACTGTGAAAGTGACATTTTGGCCCTGTTGTCCCAAACTGCCCCAGCACTTCCCACATTGCTCAAAGTGGCTAGCTTTCATCCCAACACAGTTTATAGGGCCATACGGTACATAGTTTTCAAGTTACAGACTAAGCTAAGCAAAATGAATCTTTTTTTTTTTACTGTGAAAATGGCACTTTGGGACTGTGAAAGGGTTAGGGTTAGGGTTAGGGTTTTGGCCCTGTTGTCCCAAACTGCCCCAGCACTTCCCACATTGCTCAAAGTGGCTAGCTTTCATCCCAACACAGTTTATAGGGCCATACGGTACATAGTTTTCAAGTTACAGACTAAGCTAAGCAAAATGAATCATTTTTTTTTTACTGTGAAAATGGCACTTTGGGACTGTGAAAGGGTTGGGGTTAGGGTTAGGGTTTTGGCCCTGTTGTCCCAAACTGCCCCAGCACTTCCCACATTGCTCAAAGTGGCTAGCTTTCATCCCAACACAGTTTATAGGGCCATACGGTACATAGTTTTCAAGTTACAGACTAAGCTAAGCAAAATTAATCTTTTTTTTTTTACTGTGAAAATGGCACTTTGGGACTGTGAAAGGGTTAGGGTTAGGGTTAGGGTTTTGGCCCTGTTGTCCCAAACTGCCCCAGCACTTCCCACATTGCTCAAAGTGGCTAGCTTTCATCCCAACACAGTTTATAGGGCCATACGGTACATAGTTTTCAAGTTACAGACTAAGCTAAGCAAAATGAATCTTTTTTTTTTACTGTGAAAATGGCACTTTGGGACTGTGAAAGGGTTGGGGTTAGGGTTAGGGTTTTGGCCCTGTTGTCCCAAACTGCCCCAGCACTTCCCACATTGCTCAAAGTGGCTAGCTTTCATCCCAACACAGTTTATAGGGCCATACGGTACATAGTTTTCAAGTTACAGACTAAGCTAAGCAAAATGAATCTTTTTTTTTTTACTGTGAAAATGGCACTTTGGGACTGTGAAAGGGTTGGGGTTAGGGTTAGGGTTTTGGCCCTGTTGTCCCAAACTGCCCCAGCACTTCCCACATTGCTCAAAGTGGCTAGCTTTCATCCCAACACAGTTTATAGGGCCATACGGTACATAGTTTTCAAGTTACAGACTAAGCTAAGCAAAAGTGAACCAGGCCTTTTTACTGTGAAAATGGCACTTTGGGACTGTGAAAGTGACATTTTGGCCCTGTTGTCCCAAACTGCCCCAGCACTTCCCACATTGCTCAAATTGGCTAGCTTTCATCCCAACACAGTTTATAGGGCCATACGGTACATAGTTTTCAAGTTACAGACTAAGCTAAGCAAAATTAATCTTTTTTTTTTTACTGTGAAAATGGCACTTTGGGACTGTGAAAGGGTTGGGGTTAGGGTTAGGGTTTTGGCCCTGTTGTCCCAAACTGCCCCAGCACTTCCCACATTGCTCAAAGTGGCTAGCTTTCATCCCAACACAGTTTATAGGGCCATACGGTACATAGTTTTCAAGTTACAGACTAAGCTAAGCAAAATGAATCTTTTTTTTTTTACTGTGAAAATGGCACTTTGGGACTGTGAAAGGGTTAGGGTTAGGGTTAGGGTTTTGGCCCTGTTGTCCCAAACTGCCCCAGCACTTCCCACATTGCTCAAAGTGGCTAGCTTTCATCCCAACACAGTTTATAGGGCCATACGGTACATAGTTTTCAAGTTACAGACTAAGCTAAGCAAAAGTGAACCAGGCCTTTTTACTGTGAAAATGGCACTTTGGGACTGTGAAAGTGACATTTTGGCCCTGTTGTCCCAAACTGCCCCAGCACTTCCCACATTGCTCAAAGTGGCTAGCTTTCATCCCAAC
The DNA here is from genome assembly GCF_963924005.1 of Protomyctophum bolini. Lineage (NCBI taxonomy): Eukaryota > Metazoa > Chordata > Actinopteri > Myctophiformes > Myctophidae > Protomyctophum > Protomyctophum bolini. The sequence continues at coordinate 210,398 of NW_027666040.1, read as the reverse complement.
ACAGTTTATAGGGCCATACGGTACATAGTTTTCAAGTTACAGACTAAGCTAAGCAAAATGAATCTTTTTTTTTTTACTGTGAAAATGGCACTTTGGGACTGTGAAAGGGTTAGGGTTAGGGTTTTGGCCCTGTTGTCCCAAACTGCCCCAGCACTTCCCACATTGCTCAAAGTGGCTAGCTTTCATCCCAACACAGTTTATAGGGCCATACGGTACATAGTTTTCAAGTTACAGACTAAGCTAAGCAAAAGTGAACCAGGCCTTTTTACTGTGAAAATGGCACTTTGGGACTGTGAAAGTGACATTTTGGCCCTGTTGTCCCAAACTGCCCCAGCACTTCCCACATTGCTCAAAGTGGCTAGCTTTCATCCCAACACAGTTTATAGGGCCATACGGTACATAGTTTTCAAGTTACAGACTAAGCTAAGCAAAATTAATCTTTTTTTTTTTACTGTGAAAATGGCACTTTGGGACTGTGAAAGGGTTGGGGTTAGGGTTAGGGTTTTGGCCCTGTTGTCCCAAACTGCCCCAGCACTTCCCACATTGCTCAAAGTGGCTAGCTTTCATCCCAACACAGTTTATAGGGCCATACGGTACATAGTTTTCAAGTTACAGACTAAGCTAAGCAAAATGAATCTTTTTTTTTTTACTGTGAAAATGGCACTTTGGGACTGTGAAAGGGTTAGGGTTAGGGTTAGGGTTTTGGCCCTGTTGTCCCAAACTGCCCCAGCACTTCCCACATTGCTCAAAGTGGCTAGCTTTCATCCCAACACAGTTTATAGGGCCATACGGTACATAGTTTTCAAGTTACAGACTAAGCTAAGCAAAAGTGAACCAGGCCTTTTTACTGTGAAAATGGCACTTTGGGACTGTGAAAGTGACATTTTGGCCCTGTTGTCCCAAACTGCCCCAGCACTTCCCACATTGCTCAAAGTGGCTAGCTTTCATCCCAACACAGTTTATAGGGCCATACGGTACATAGTTTTCAAGTTACAGACTAAGCTAAGCAAAATTAATCTTTTTTTTTTTACTGTGAAAATGGCACTTTGGGACTGTGAAAGGGTTGGGGTTAGGGTTAGGGTTTTGGCCCTGTTGTCCCAAACTGCCCCAGCACTTCCCACATTGCTCAAAGTGGCTAGCTTTCATCCCAACACAGTTTATAGGGCCATACGGTACATAGTTTTCAAGTTACAGACTAAGCTAAGCAAAATGAATCTTTTTTTTTTTACTGTGAAAATGGCACTTTGGGACTGTGAAAGGGTTAGGGTTAGGGTTAGGGTTTTGGCCCTGTTGTCCCAAACTGCCCCAGCACTTCCCACATTGCTCAAAGTGGCTAGCTTTCATCCCAACACAGTTTATAGGGCCATACGGTACATAGTTTTCAAGTTACAGACTAAGCTAAGCAAAATGAATCTTTTTTTTTTTACTGTGAAAATGGCACTTTGGGAGTGTGAAAGGGTTGGGGTTAGGGTTAGGGTTTTGGCCCTGTTGTCCCAAACTGCCCCAGCACTTCCCACATTGCTCAAAGTGGCTAGCTTTCATCCCAACACAGTTTATAGGGCCATACGGTACATAGTTTTCAAGTTACAGACTAAGCTAAGCAAAAGTGAACCAGGCCTTTTTACTGTGAAAATGGCACTTTGGGACTGTGAAAGTGACATTTTGGCCCTGTTGTCCCAAACTGCCCCAGCACTTCCCACATTGCTCAAAGTGGCTAGCTTTCATCCCAACACAGTTTATAGGGCCATACTGTACATAGTTTTCAAGTTACAGACTAAGCTAAGCAAAATTAATCTTTTTTTTTTTACTGTGAAAATGGCACTTTGGGACTGTGAAAGGGTTAGGGTTAGGGTTAGGGTTTTGGCCCTGTTGTCCCAAACTGCCCCAGCACTTCCCACATTGCTCAAAGTGGCTAGCTTTCATCCCAACACAGTTTATAGGGCCATACGGTACATAGTTTTCAAGTTACAGACTAAGCTAAGCAAAAGTGAACCAGGCCTTTTTACTGTGAAAACGGCACTTTGGGACTGTGAAAGTGACATTTTGGCCCTGTTGTCCCAAACTGCCCCAGCACTTCCCACATTGCTCAAAGTGGCTAGCTTTCATCCCAACACAGTTTATAGGGCCATACGGTACATAGTTTTCAAGTTACAGACTAAGCTAAGCAAAAGTGAACCAGGCCTTTTTACTATGAAAATGGCACTTTGGGACTGTGAAAGTGACATTTTGGCCCTGTTGTCCCAAACTGCCCCAGCACTTCCCACATTGCTCAAAGTGGCTAGCTTTCATCCCAACACAGTTTATAGGGCCATACGGTACATAGTTTTCAAGTTACAGACTAAGCTAAGCAAAAGTGAACCAGGCCTTTTTACTGTGAAAATGGCACTTTGGGACTGTGAAAGTGACATTTTGGCCCTGTTGTCCCAAACTGCCCCAGCACTTCCCACATTGCTCAAAGTGGCTAGCTTTCATCCCAACACAGTTTATAGGGCCATACGGTACATAGTTTTCAAGTTACAGACTAAGCTAAGCAAAAGTGAACCAGGCCTTTTTACTGTGAAAATGGCACTTTGGGACTGTGAAAGTGACATTTTGGCCCTGTTGTCCCAAACTGCCCCAGCACTTCCCACATTGCTCAAAGTGGCTAGCTTTCATCCCAACACAGTTTATAGGGCCATACGGTACATAGTTTTCAAGTTACAGACTAAGCTAAGCAAAATTAATCTTTTTTTTTTTACTGTGAAAATGGCACTTTGGGACTGTGAAAGGGTTAGGGTTAGGGTTAGGGTTTTGGCCCTGTTGTCCCAAACTGCCCCAGCACTTCCCACATTGCTCAAAGTGGCTAGCTTTCATCCCAACACAGTTTATAGGGCCATACCGTACATAGTTTTCAAGTTACAGACTAAGCTAAGCAAAAGTGAACCAGGCCTTTTTACTGTGAAAATGGCACTTTGGGACTGTGAAAGTGACATTTTGGCCCTGTTGTCCCAAACTGCCCCAGCACTTCCCACATTGCTCAAAGTGGCTAGCTTTCATCCCAACACAGTTTATAGGGCCATACGGTACATAGTTTTCAAGTTACAGACTAAGCTAAGCAAAATGAATCTTTTTTTTTTACTGTGAAAATGGCACTTTGGGACTGTGAAAGGGTTAGGGTTAGGGTTTTGGCCCTGTTGTCCCAAACTGCCCCAGCACTTCCCACATTGCTCAAAGTGGCTAGCTTTCATCCCAACACAGTTTTTAGGGCCATACGGTACATAGTTTTCAAGTTACAGACTAAGCTAAGCAAAAGTGAACCAGGCCTTTTTACTGTGAAAATGGCACTTTGGGACTGTGAAAGTGACATTTTGGCCCTGTTGTCCCAAACTGCCCCAGCACTTCCCACATTGCTCAAAGTGGCTAGCTTTCATCCCAACACAGTTTATAGGGCCATACGGTACATAGTTTTCAAGTTACAGACTAAGCTAAGCAAAAGTGAACCAGGCCTTTTTACTGTGAAAATGGCACTTTGGGACTGTGAAAGTGACATTTTTGGCCCTGTTGTCCCAAACTGCCCCAGCACTTCCCACATTGCTCAAAGTGGCTAGCTTTCATCCCAACACAGTTTATAGGGCCATACGGTACATAGTTTTCAAGTTACAGACTAAGCTAAGCAAAAGTGAACCAGGCCTTTTTACTGTGAAAACGGCACTTTGGGACTGTGAAAGTGACATTTTGGCCCTGTTGTCCCAAACTGCCCCAGCACTTCCCACATTGCTCAAAGTGGCTAGATTTCATCCCAACACAGTTTATAGGGCCATACGGTACATAGTTTTCAAGTTACAGACTAAGCTAAGCAAAATTAATCTTTTTTTTTTTACTGTGAAAATGGCACTTTGGGACTGTGAAAGGGTTAGGGTTAGGGTTTTGGCCCTGTTGTCCCAAACTGCCCCAGCACTTCCCACATTGCTCAAAGTGGCTAGCTTTCATCCCAACACAGTTTTTAGGGCCATACGGTACATAGTTTTCAATTTACAGACTAAGCTAAGCAAAAGTGAACCAGGCCTTTTTACTGTGAAAATGGCACTTTGGGACTGTGAAAGTGACATTTTGGCCCTGTTGTCCCAAACTGCCCCAGCACTTCCCACATTGCTCAAAGTGGCTAGCTTTCATCCCAACACAGTTTATAGGGCCATACGGTACATAGTTTTCAAGTTACAGACTAAGCTAAGCAAAAGTGAACCAGGCCTTTTTACTGTGAAAATGGCACTTTGGGACTGTGAAAGTGACATTTTGGCCCTGTTGTCCCAAACTGCCCCAGCACTTCCCACATTGCTCAAAGTGGCTAGCTTTCATCCCAACACAGTTTATAGGGCCATACTGTACATAGTTTTCAAGTTACAGACTAAGCTAAGCAAAATTAATCTTTTTTTTTTTACTGTGAAAATGGCACTTTGGGACTGTGAAAGGGTTAGGGTTAGGGTTAGGGTTTTGGCCCTGTTGTCCCAAACTGCCCCAGCACTTCCCACATTGCTCAAAGTGGCTAGCTTTCATCCCAACACAGTTTATAGGGCCATACGGTACATAGTTTTCAAGTTACAGACTAAGCTAAGCAAAAGTGAACCAGGCCTTTTTACTGTGAAAACGGCACTTTGGGACTGTGAAAGTGACATTTTGGCCCTGTTGTCCCAAACTGCCCCAGCACTTCCCACATTGCTCAAAGTGGCTAGCTTTCATCCCAACACAGTTTATAGGGCCATACGGTACATAGTTTTCAAGTTACAGACTAAGCTAAGCAAAAGTGAACCAGGCCTTTTTACTATGAAAATGGCACTTTGGGACTGTGAAAGTGACATTTTGGCCCTGTTGTCCCAAACTGCCCCAGCACTTCCCACATTGCTCAAAGTGGCTAGCTTTCATCCCAACACAGTTTATAGGGCCATACGGTACATAGTTTTCAAGTTACAGACTAAGCTAAGCAAAAGTGAACCAGGCCTTTTTACTGTGAAAATGGCACTTTGGGACTGTGAAAGTGACATTTTGGCCCTGTTGTCCCAAACTGCCCCAGCACTTCCCACATTGCTCAAAGTGGCTAGCTTTCATCCCAACACAGTTTATAGGGCCATACGGTACATAGTTTTCAAGTTACAGACTAAGCTAAGCAAAAGTGAACCAGGCCTTTTTACTGTGAAAATGGCACTTTGGGACTGTGAAAGTGACATTTTGGCCCTGTTGTCCCAAACTGCCCCAGCACTTCCCACATTGCTCAAAGTGGCTAGCTTTCATCCCAACACAGTTTATAGGGCCATACGGTACATAGTTTTCAAGTTACAGACTAAGCTAAGCAAAAGTGAACCAGGCCTTTTTACTGTGAAAATGGCACTTTGGGACTGTGAAAGTGACATTTTGGCCCTGTTGTCCCAAACTGCCCCAGCACTTCCCACATTGCTCAAAGTGGCTAGCTTTCATCCCAACACAGTTTATAGGGCCATACGGTACATAGTTTTCAAGTTACAGACTAAGCTAAGCAAAATGAATCTTTTTTTTTTTACTGTGAAAATGGCACTTTGGGACTGTGAAAGGGTTAGGGTTAGGGTTTTGGCCCTGTTGTCCCAAACTGCCCCAGCACTTCCCACATTGCTCAAAGTGGCTAGCTTTCATCCCAACACAGTTTTTAGGGCCATACGGTACATAGTTTTCAAGTTACAGACTAAGCTAAGCAAAAGTGAACCAGGCCTTTTTACTGTGAAAATGGCACTTTGGGACTGTGAAAGTGACATTTTGGCCCTGTTGTCCCAAACTGCCCCAGCACTTCCCACATTGCTCAAAGTGGCTAGCTTTCATCCCAACACAGTTTATAGGGCCATACGGTACATAGTTTTCAAGTTACAGACTAAGCTAAGCAAAAGTGAACCAGGCCTTTTTACTGTGAAAATGGCACTTTGGGACTGTGAAAGTGACATTTTGGCCCTGTTGTCCCAAACTGCCCCAGCACTTCCCACATTGCTCAAAGTGGCTAGCTTTCATCCCAACACAGTTTATAGGGCCATACGGTACATAGTTTTCAAGTTACAGACTAAGCTAAGCAAAAGTGAACCAGGCCTTTTTACTGTGAAAACGGCACTTTGGGACTGTGAAAGTGACATTTTGGCCCTGTTGTCCCAAACTGCCCCAGCACTTCCCACATTGCTCAAAGTGGCTAGATTTCATCCCAACACAGTTTATAGGGCCATACGGTACATAGTTTTCAAGTTACAGACTAAGCTAAGCAAAATTAATCTTTTTTTTTTTACTGTGAAAATGGCACTTTGGGACTGTGAAAGGGTTAGGGTTAGGGTTTTGGCCCTGTTGTCCCAAACTGCCCCAGCACTTCCCACATTGCTCAAAGTGGCTAGCTTTCATCCCAACACAGTTTTTAGGGCCATACGGTACATAGTTTTCAATTTACAGACTAAGCTAAGCAAAAGTGAACCAGGCCTTTTTACTGTGAAAATGGCACTTTGGGACTGTGAAAGTGACATTTTGGCCCTGTTGTCCCAAACTGCCCCAGCACTTCCCACATTGCTCAAAGTGGCTAGCTTTCATCCCAACACAGTTTATAGGGCCATACGGTACATAGTTTTCAAGTTACAGACTAAGCTAAGCAAAAGTGAACCAGGCCTTTTTACTGTGAAAATGGCACTTTGGGACTGTGAAAGTGACATTTTGGCCCTGTTGTCCCAAACTGCCCCAGCACTTCCCACATTGCTCAAAGTGGCTAGCTTTCATCCCAACACAGTTTATAGGGCCATACGGTACATAGTTTTCAAGTTACAGACTAAGCTAAGCAAAAGTGAACCAGGCCTTTTTACTGTGAAAATGGCACTTTGGGACTGTGAAAGTGACATTTTGGCCCTGTTGTCCCAAACTGCCCCAGCACTTCCCACATTGCTCAAAGTGGCTAGCTTTCATCCCAACACAGTTTATAGGGCCATACGGTACATAGTTTTCAAGTTACAGACTAAGCTAAGCAAAATGAATCTTTTTTTTTTTACTGTGAAAATGGCACTTTGGGACTGTGAAAGGGTTAGGGTTAGGGTTTTGGCCCTGTTGTCCCAAACTGCCCCAGCACTTCCCACATTGCTCAAAGTGGCTAGCTTTCATCCCAACACAGTTTTTAGGGCCATACGGTACATAGTTTTCAAGTTACAGACTAAGCTAAGCAAAAGTGAACCAGGCCTTTTTACTGTGAAAATGGCACTTTGGGACTGTGAAAGTGACATTTTGGCCCTGTTGTCCCAAACTGCCCCAGCACTTCCCACATTGCTCAAAGTGGCTAGCTTTCATCCCAACACAGTTTATAGGGCCATACGGTACATAGTTTTCAAGTTACAGACTAAGCTAAGCAAAAGTGAACCAGGCCTTTTTACTGTGAAAATGGCACTTTGGGACTGTGAAAGTGACATTTTGGCCCTGTTGTCCCAAACTGCCCCAGCACTTCCCACATTGCTCAAAGTGGCTAGCTTTCATCCCAACACAGTTTATAGGGCCATACGGTACATAGTTTTCAAGTTACAGACTAAGCTAAGCAAAAGTGAACCAGGCCTTTTTACTGTGAAAACGGCACTTTGGGACTGTGAAAGTGACATTTTGGCCCTGTTGTCCCAAACTGCCCCAGCACTTCCCACATTGCTCAAAGTGGCTAGATTTCATCCCAACACAGTTTATAGGGCCATACGGTACATAGTTTTCAAGTTACAGACTAAGCTAAGCAAAATTAATCTTTTTTTTTTTACTGTGAAAATGGCACTTTGGGACTGTGAAAGGGTTAGGGTTAGGGTTTTGGCCCTGTTGTCCCAAACTGCCCCAGCACTTCCCACATTGCTCAAAGTGGCTAGCTTTCATCCCAACACAGTTTTTAGGGCCATACGGTACATAGTTTTCAATTTACAGACTAAGCTAAGCAAAAGTGAACCAGGCCTTTTTACTGTGAAAATGGCACTTTGGGACTGTGAAAGTGACATTTTGGCCCTGTTGTCCCAAACTGCCCCAGCACTTCCCACATTGCTCAAAGTGGCTAGCTTTCATCCCAACACAGTTTATAGGGCCATACGGTACATAGTTTTCAAGTTACAGACTAAGCTAAGCAAAAGTGAACCAGGCCTTTTTACTGTGAAAATGGCACTTTGGGACTGTGAAAGTGACATTTTGGCCCTGTTGTCCCAAACTGCCCCAGCACTTCCCACATTGCTCAAAGTGGCTAGCTTTCATCCCAACACAGTTTATAGGGCCATACGGTACATAGTTTTCAAGTTACAGACTAAGCTAAGCAAAATTAATCTTTTTTTTTTTACTGTGAAAATGGCACTTTGGGACTGTGAAAGGGTTGGGGTTAGGGTTAGGGTTTTGGCCCTGTTGTCCCAAACTGCCCCAGCACTTCCCACATTGCTCAAAGTGGCTAGCTTTCATCCCAACACAGTTTATAGGGCCATACGGTACATAGTTTTCAAGTTACAGACTAAGCTAAGCAAAATGAATCTTTTTTTTTTTACTGTGAAAATGGCACTTTGGGACTGTGAAAGGGTTAGGGTTAGGGTTTTGGCCCTGTTGTCCCAAACTGCCCCAGCACTTCCCACATTGCTCAAAGTGGCTAGCTTTCATCCCAACACAGTTTTTAGGGCCATACGGTACATAGTTTTCAATTTACAGACTAAGCTAAGCAAAAGTGAACCAGGCCTTTTTACTGTGAAAATGGCACTTTGGGACTGTGAAAGTGACATTTTGGCCCTGTTGTCCCAAACTGCCCCAGCACTTCCCACATTGCTCAAAGTGGCTAGCTTTCATCCCAACACAGTTTATAGGGCCATACGGTACATAGTTTTCAAGTTACAGACTAAGCTAAGCAAAAGTGAACCAGGCCTTTTTACTGTGAAAATGGCACTTTGGGACTGTGAAAGTGACATTTTGGCCCTGTTGTCCCAAACTGCCCCAGCACTTCCCACATTGCTCAAAGTGGCTAGCTTTCATCCCAACACAATTTATAGGGCCATACGGTACATAGTTTTCAAGTTACAGACTAAGCTAAGCAAAAGTGAACCAGGCCTTTTTACTGTGAAAACGGCACTTTGGGACTGTGAAAGTGACATTTTGGCCCTGTTGTCCCAAACTGCCCCAGCACTTCCCACATTGCTCAAAGTGGCTAGATTTCATCCCAACACAGTTTATAGGGCCATACGGTACATAGTTTTCAAGTTACAGACTAAGCTAAGCAAAATTAATCTTTTTTTTTTTACTGTGAAAATGGCACTTTGGGACTGTGAAAGGGTTAGGGTTAGGGTTTTGGCCCTGTTGTCCCAAACTGCCCCAGCACTTCCCACATTGCTCAAAGTGGCTAGCTTTCATCCCAACACAGTTTTTAGGGCCATACGGTACATAGTTTTCAATTTACAGACTAAGCTAAGCAAAAGTGAACCAGGCCTTTTTACTGTGAAAATGGCACTTTGGGACTGTGAAAGTGACATTTTGGCCCTGTTGTCCCAAACTGCCCCAGCACTTCCCACATTGCTCAAAGTGGCTAGCTTTCATCCCAACACAGTTTATAGGGCCATACGGTACATAGTTTTCAAGTTACAGACTAAGCTAAGCAAAAGTGAACCAGGCCTTTTTACTGTGAAAATGGCACTTTGGGACTGTGAAAGTGACATTTTGGCCCTGTTGTCCCAAACTGCCCCAGCACTTCCCACATTGCTCAAAGTGGCTAGCTTTCATCCCAACACAGTTTATAGGGCCATACGGTACATAGTTTTCAAGTTACAGACTAAGCTAAGCAAAATTAATCTTTTTTTTTTTACTGTGAAAATGGCACTTTGGGACTGTGAAAGGGTTGGGGTTAGGGTTAGGGTTTTGGCCCTGTTGTCCCAAACTGCCCCAGCACTTCCCACATTGCTCAAAGTGGCTAGCTTTCATCCCAACACAGTTTATAGGGCCATACGGTACATAGTTTTCAAGTTACAGACTAAGCTAAGCAAAATGAATCTTTTTTTTTTTACTGTGAAAATGGCACTTTGGGACTGTGAAAGGGTTAGGGTTAGGGTTTTGGCCCTGTTGTCCCAAACTGCCCCAGCACTTCCCACATTGCTCAAAGTGGCTAGCTTTCATCCCAACACAGTTTTTAGGGCCATACGGTACATAGTTTTCAATTTACAGACTAAGCTAAGCAAAAGTGAACCAGGCCTTTTTACTGTGAAAATGGCACTTTGGGACTGTGAAAGTGACATTTTGGCCCTGTTGTCCCAAACTGCCCCAGCACTTCCCACATTGCTCAAAGTGGCTAGCTTTCATCCCAACACAGTTTATAGGGCCATACGGTACATAGTTTTCAAGTTACAGACTAAGCTAAGCAAAAGTGAACCAGGCCTTTTTACTGTGAAAATGGCACTTTGGGACTGTGAAAGTGACATTTTGGCCCTGTTGTCCCAAACTGCCCCAGCACTTCCCACATTGCTCAAAGTGGCTAGCTTTCATCCCAACACAGTTTATAGGGCCATACGGTACATAGTTTTCAAGTTACAGACTAAGCTAAGCAAAATGAATCTTTTTTTTTTTACTGTGAAAATGGCACTTTGGGACTGTGAAAGGGTTGGGGTTAGGGTTAGGGTTTTGGCCCTGTTGTCCCAAACTGCCCCAGCACTTCCCACATTGCTCAAAGTGGCTAGCTTTCATCCCAACACAGTTTATAGGGCCATACGGTACATAGTTTTCAAGTTACAGACTAAGCTAAGCAAAATGAATCTTTTTTTTTTTACTGTGAAAATGGCACTTTGGGACTGTGAAAGGGTTAGGGTTAGGGTTAGGGTTTTGGCCCTGTTGTCCCAAACTGCCCCAGCACTTCCCACATTGCTCAAAGTGGCTAGCTTTCATCCCAACACAGTTTATAGGGCCATACGGTACATAGTTTTCAAGTTACAGACTAAGCTAAGCAAAAGTGAACCAGGCCTTTTTACTGTGAAAATGACACTTTGGGACTGTGAAAGTGACATTTTGGCCCTGTTGTCCCAAACTGCCCCAGCACTTCCCACATTGCTCAAAGTGGCTAGCTTTCATCCCAACACAGTTTATAGGGCCATACGGTACATAGTTTTCAAGTTACAGACTAAGCTAAGCAAAATGAATCTTTTTTTTTTTACTGTGAAAATGGCACTTTGGGACTGTGAAAGGGTTAGGGTTAGGGTTAGGGTTTTGGCCCTGTTGTCCCAAACTGCCCCAGCACTTCCCACATTGCTCAAAGTGGCTAGCTTTCATCCCAACACAGTTTATAGGGCCATACGGTACATAGTTTTCAAGTTACAGACTAAGCTAAGCAAAATGAATCATTTTTTTTTTACTGTGAAAATGGCACTTTGGGACTGTGAAAGGGTTGGGGTTAGGGTTAGGGTTTTGGCCCTGTTGTCCCAAACTGCCCCAGCACTTCCCACATTGCTCAAAGTGGCTAGCTTTCATCCCAACACAGTTTATAGGGCCATACGGTACATAGTTTTCAAGTTACAGACTAAGCTAAGCAAAATTAATCTTTTTTTTTTTACTGTGAAAATGGCACTTTGGGACTGTGAAAGGGTTAGGGTTAGGGTTAGGGTTTTGGCCCTGTTGTCCCAAACTGCCCCAGCACTTCCCACATTGCTCAAAGTGGCTAGCTTTCATCCCAACACAGTTTATAGGGCCATACGGTACATAGTTTTCAAGTTACAGACTAAGCTAAGCAAAATGAATCTTTTTTTTTTACTGTGAAAATGGCACTTTGGGACTGTGAAAGGGTTGGGGTTAGGGTTAGGGTTTTGGCCCTGTTGTCCCAAACTGCCCCAGCACTTCCCACATTGCTCAAAGTGGCTAGCTTTCATCCCAACACAGTTTATAGGGCCATACGGTACATAGTTTTCAAGTTACAGACTAAGCTAAGCAAAATGAATCTTTTTTTTTTACTGTGAAAATGGCACTTTGGGACTGTGAAAGGGTTGGGGTTAGGGTTAGGGTTTTGGCCCTGTTGTCCCAAACTGCCCCAGCACTTCCCACATTGCTCAAAGTGGCTAGCTTTCATCCCAACACAGTTTATAGGGCCATACGGTACATAGTTTTCAAGTTACAGACTAAGCTAAGCAAAAGTGAACCAGGCCTTTTTACTGTGAAAATGGCACTTTGGGACTGTGAAAGTGACATTTTGGCCCTGTTGTCCCAAACTGCCCCAGCACTTCCCACATTGCTCAAATTGGCTAGCTTTCATCCCAACACAGTTTATAGGGCCATACGGTACATAGTTTTCAAGTTACAGACTAAGCTAAGCAAAATTAATCTTTTTTTTTTTACTGTGAAAATGGCACTTTGGGACTGTGAAAGGGTTGGGGTTAGGGTTAGGGTTTTGGCCCTGTTGTCCCAAACTGCCCCAGCACTTCCCACATTGCTCAAAGTGGCTAGCTTTCATCCCAACACAGTTTATAGGGCCATACGGTACATAGTTTTCAAGTTACAGACTAAGCTAAGCAAAATGAATCTTTTTTTTTTTACAGTGAAAATGGCACTTTGGGACTGTGAAAGGGTTAGGGTTAGGGTTAGGGTTTTGGCCCTGTTGTCCCAAACTGCCCCAGCACTTCCCACATTGCTCAAAGTGGCTAGCTTTCATCCCAACACAGTTTATAGGGCCATACGGTACATAGTTTTCAAGTTACAGACTAAGCTAAGCAAAAGTGAACCAGGCCTTTTTACTGTGAAAATGGCACTTTGGGACTGTGAAAGTGACATTTTGGCCCTGTTGTCCCAAACTGCCCCAGCACTTCCCACATTGCTCAAAGTGGCTAGCTTTCATCCCAACACAGTTTATAGGGCCATACGGTACATAGTTTTCAAGTTACAGACTAAGCTAAGCAAAATGAATCTTTTTTTTTTTACTGTGAAAATGGCACTTTGGGACTGTGAAAGGGTTAGGGTTAGGGTTTTGGCCCTGTTGTCCCAAACTGCCCCAGCACTTCCCACATTGCTCAAAGTGGCTAGCTTTCATCCCAACACAGTTTATAGGGCCATACGGTACATAGTTTTCAAGTTACAGACTAAGCTAAGCAAAAGTGAACCAGGCCTTTTTACTGTGAAAATGGCACTTTGGGACTGTGAAAGTGACATTTTGGCCCTGTTGTCCCAAACTGCCCCAGCACTTCCCACATTGCTCAAAGTGGCTAGCTTTCATCCCAACACAGTTTATAGGGCCATACGGTACATAGTTTTCAAGTTACAGACTAAGCTAAGCAAAATTAATCTTTTTTTTTTTACTGTGAAAATGGCACTTTGGGACTGTGAAAGGGTTGGGGTTAGGGTTAGGGTTTTGGCCCTGTTGTCCCAAACTGCCCCAGCACTTCCCACATTGCTCAAAGTGGCTAGCTTTCATCCCAACACAGTTTATAGGGCCATACGGTACATAGTTTTCAAGTTACAGACTAAGCTAAGCAAAATGAATCTTTTTTTTTTTACTGTGAAAATGGCACTTTGGGACTGTGAAAGGGTTAGGGTTAGGGTTAGGGTTTTGGCCCTGTTGTCCCAAACTGCCCCAGCACTTCCCACATTGCTCAAAGTGGCTAGCTTTCATCCCAACACAGTTTATAGGGCCATACGGTACATAGTTTTCAAGTTACAGACTAAGCTAAGCAAAAGTGAACCAGGCCTTTTTACTGTGAAAATGGCACTTTGGGACTGTGAAAGTGACATTTTGGCCCTGTTGTCCCAAACTGCCCCAGCACTTCCCACATTGCTCAAAGTGGCTAGCTTTCATCCCAACACAGTTTATAGGGCCATACGGTACATAGTTTTCAAGTTACAGACTAAGCTAAGCAAAAGTGAACCAGGCCTTTTTACTGTGAAAATGGCACTTTGGGACTGTGAAAGTGACATTTTGGCCCTGTTGTCCCAAACTGCCCCAGCACTTCCCACATTGCTCAAAGTGGCTAGCTTTCATCCCAACACAGTTTATAGGGCCATACGGTACATAGTTTTCAAGTTACAGACTAAGCTAAGCAAAATGAATCTTTTTTTTTTACTGTGAAAATGGCACTTTGGGAGTGTGAAAGGGTTGGGGTTAGGGTTAGGGTTTTGGCCCTGTTGTCCCAAACTGCCCCAGCACTTCCCACATTGCTCAAAGTGGCTAGCTTTCATCCCAACACAGTTTATAGGGCCATACGGTACATAGTTTTCAAGTTACAGACTAAGCTAAGCAAAAGTGAACCAGGCCTTTTTACTGTGAAAATGGCACTTTGGGACTGTGAAAGTGACATTTTGGCCCTGTTGTCCCAAACTGCCCCAGCACTTCCCACATTGCTCAAAGTGGCTAGCTTTCATCCCAACACAGTTTATAGGGCCATACGGTACATAGTTTTCAAGTTACAGACTAAGCTAAGCAAAAGTGAACCAGGCCTTTTTACTGTGAAAATGGCACTTTGGGACTGTGAAAGTGACATTTTGGCCCTGTTGTCCCAAACTGCCCCAGCACTTCCCACATTGCTCAAAGTGGCTAGCTTTCATCCCAACACAGTTTATAGGGCCATACGGTACATAGTTTTCAAGTTACAGACTAAGCTAAGCAAAATGAATCTTTTTTTTTTTACTGTGAAAATGGCACTTTGGGAGTGTGAAAGGGTTGGGGTTAGGGTTAGGGTTTTGGCCCTGTTGTCCCAAACTGCCCCAGCACTTCCCACATTGCTCAAAGTGGCTAGCTTTCATCCCAACACAGTTTATAGGGCCATACGGTACATAGTTTTCAAGTTACAGACTAAGCTAAGCAAAATGAATCTTTTTTTTTTTACTGTGAAAATGGCACTTTGGGACTGTGAAAGGGTTGGGGTTAGGGTTAGGGTTTTGGCCCTGTTGTCCCAAACTGCCCCAGCACTTCCCACATTGCTCAAAGTGGCTAGCTTTCATCCCAACACAGTTTATAGGGCCATACGGTACATAGTTTTCAAGTTACAGACTAAGCTAAGCAAAAGTGAACCAGGCCTTTTTACTGTGAAAATGGCACTTTGGGACTGTGAAAGTGACATTTTGGCCCTGTTGTCCCAAACTGCCCCAGCACTTCCCACATTGCTCAAAGTGGCTAGCTTTCATCCCAACACAGTTTATAGGGCCATACGGTACATAGTTTTCAAGTTACAGACTAAGCTAAGCAAAATGAATCTTTTTTTTTTTACTGTGAAAATGGCACTTTGGGACTGTGAAAGGGTTGGGGTTAGGGTTAGGGTTTTGGCCCTGTTGTCCCAAACTGCCCCAGCACTTCCCACATTGCTCAAAGTGGCTAGCTTTCATCCCAACACAGTTTATAGGGCCATACGGTACATAGTTTTCAAGTTACAGACTAAGCTAAGCAAAATTAATATTATTTTTTTTACTGTGAAAATGGCACTTTGGGACTGTGAAAGGGTTAGGGTTAGGGTTAGGGTTTTGGCCCTGTTGTCCCAAACTGCCCCAGCACTTCCCACATTGCTCAAAGTGGCTAGCTTTCATCCCAACACAGTTTATAGGGCCATACGGTACATAGTTTTCAAGTTACAGACTAAGCTAAGCAAAAGTGAACCAGGCCTTTTTACTGTGAAAATGGCACTTTGGGACTGTGAAAGTGACATTTTGGCCCTGTTGTCCCAAACTGCCCCAGCACTTCCCACATTGCTCAAAGTGGCTAGCTTTCATCCCAACACAGTTTATAGGGCCATACGGTACATAGTTTTCAAGTTACAGACTAAGCTAAGCAAAATGAATCTTTTTTTTTTTACTGTGAAAATGGCACTTTGGGACTGTGAAAGGGTTAGGGTTAGGGTTAGGGTTTTGGCCCTGTTGTCCCAAACTGCCCCAGCACTTCCCACATTGCTCAAAGTGGCTAGCTTTCATCCCAACACAGTTTATAGGGCCATACGGTACATAGTTTTCAAGTTACAGACTAAGCTAAGCAAAATTAATCTTTTTTTTTACTGTGAAAATGGCACTTTGGGACTGTGAAAGGGTTGGGGTTAGGGTTAGGGTTTTGGCCCTGTTGTCCCAAACTGCCCCAGCACTTCCCACATTGCTCAAAGTGGCTAGCTTTCATCCCAACACAGTTTATAGGGCCATACGGTACATAGTTTTCAAGTTACAGACTAAGCTAAGCAAAATGAATCTTTTTTTTTTTACTGTGAAAATGGCACTTTGGGACTGTGAAAGGGTTAGGGTTAGGGTTAGGGTTTTGGCCCTGTTGTCCCAAACTGCCCCAGCACTTCCCACATTGCTCAAAGTGGCTAGCTTTCATCCCAACACAGTTTATAGGGCCATACGGTACATAGTTTTCAAGTTACAGACTAAGCTAAGCAAAAGTGAACCAGGCCTTTTTACTGTGAAAATGGCACTTTGGGACTGTGAAAGTGACATTTTGGCCCTGTTGTCCCAAACTGCCCCAGCACTTCCCACATTGCTCAAAGTGGCTAGCTTTCATCCCAACACAGTTTATAGGGCCATACGGTACATAGTTTTCAAGTTACAGACTAAGCTAAGCAAAATTAATCTTTTTTTTTTTACTGTGAAAATGGCACTTTGGGACTGTGAAAGGGTTGGGGTTAGGGTTAGGGTTTTGGCCCTGTTGTCCCAAACTGCCCCAGCACTTCCCACATTGCTCAAAGTGGCTAGCTTTCATCCCAACACAGTTTATAGGGCCATACGGTACATAGTTTTCAAGTTACAGACTAAGCTAAGCAAAATGAATCTTTTTTTTTTTACTGTGAAAATGGCACTTTGGGACTGTGAAAGGGTTAGGGTTAGGGTTAGGGTTTTGGCCCTGTTGTCCCAAACTGCCCCAGCACTTCCCACATTGCTCAAAGTGGCTAGCTTTCATCCCAACACAGTTTATAGGGCCATACGGTACATAGTTTTCAAGTTACAGACTAAGCTAAGCAAAATGAATCTTTTTTTTTTTACTGTGAAAATGGCACTTTGGGACTGTGAAAGGGTTAGGGTTAGGGTTAGGGTTTTGGCCCTGTTGTCCCAAACTGCCCCAGCACTTCCCACATTGCTCAAAGTGGCTAGCTTTCATCCCAACACAGTTTATAGGGCCATACGGTACATAGTTTTCAAGTTACAGACTAAGCTAAGCAAAAGTGAACCAGGCCTTTTTACTGTGAAAACGGCACTTTGGGACTGTGAAAGTGACATTTTGGCCCTGTTGTCCCAAACTGCCCCAGCACTTCCCACATTGCTCAAAGTGGCTAGCTTTCATCCCAACACAGTTTATAGGGCCATACGGTACATAGTTTTCAAGTTACAGACTAAGCTAAGCAAAAGTGAACCAGGCCTTTTTACTGTGAAAATGGCACTTTGGGACTGTGAAAGTGACATTTTGGCCCTGTTGTCCCAAACTGCCCCAGCACTTCCCACATTGCTCAAAGTGGCTAGCTTTCATCCCAACACAGTTTATAGGGCCATACGGTACATAGTTTTCAAGTTACAGACTAAGCTAAGCAAAATGAATCTTTTTTTTTTTACTGTGAAAATGGCACTTTGGGACTGTGAAAGGGTTAGGGTTAGGGTTAGGGTTTTGGCCCTGTTGTCCCAAACTGCCCCAGCACTTCCCACATTGCTCAAAGTGGCTAGCTTTCATCCCAACACAGTTTATAGGGCCATACGGTACATAGTTTTCAAGTTACAGACTAAGCTAAGCAAAAGTGAACCAGGCCTTTTTACTGTGAAAACGGCACTTTGGGACTGTGAAAGTGACATTTTGGCCCTGTTGTCCCAAACTGCCCCAGCACTTCCCACATTGCTCAAAGTGGCTAGCTTTCATCCCAACACAGTTTATAGGGCCATACGGTACATAGTTTTCAAGTTACAGACTAAGCTAAGCAAAAGTGAACCAGGCCTTTTTACTGTGAAAATGGCACTTTGGGACTGTGAAAGTGACATTTTGGCCCTGTTGTCCCAAACTGCCCCAGCACTTCCCACATTGCTCAAAGTGGCTAGCTTTCATCCCAACACAGTTTATAGGGCCATACGGTACATAGTTTTCAAGTTACAGACTAAGCTAAGCAAAAGTGAACCAGGCCTTTTTACTGTGAAAACGGCACTTTGGGACTGTGAAAGTGACATTTTGGCCCTGTTGTCCCAAACTGCCCCAGCACTTCCCACATTGCTCAAAGTGGCTAGCTTTCATCCCAACACAGTTTATAGGGCCATACGGTACATAGTTTTCAAGTTACAGACTAAGCTAAGCAAAAGTGAACCAGGCCTTTTTACTGTGAAAATGGCACTTTGGGACTGTGAAAGTGACATTTTGGCCCTGTTGTCCCAAACTGCCCCAGCACTTCCCACATTGCTCAAAGTGGCTAGCTTTCATCCCAACACAGTTTATAGGGCCATACGGTACATAGTTTTCAAGTTACAGACTAAGCTAAGCAAAATGAATCTTTTTTTTTTTACTGTGAAAATGGCACTTTGGGACTGTGAAAGGGTTAGGGTTAGGGTTAGGGTTTTGGCCCTGTTGTCCCAAACTGCCCCAGCACTTCCCACATTGCTCAAAGTGGCTAGCTTTCATCCCAACACAGTTTATAGGGCCATACGGTACATAGTTTTCAAGTTACAGACTAAGCTAAGCAAAAGTGAACCAGGCCTTTTTACTGTGAAAATGGCACTTTGGGACTGTGAAAGTGACATTTTGGCCCTGTTGTCCCAAACTGCCCCAGCACTTCCCACATTGCTCAAAGTGGCTAGCTTTCATCCCAACACAGTTTATAGGGCCATACGGTACATAGTTTTCAAGTTACAGACTAAGCTAAGCAAAATGAATCTTTTTTTTTTTACTGTGAAAATGGCACTTTGGGACTGTGAAAGGGTTAGGGTTAGGGTTAGGGTTTTGGCCCTGTTGTCCCAAACTGCCCCAGCACTTCCCACATTGCTCAAAGTGGCTAGCTTTCATCCCAACACAGTTTATAGGGCCATACGGTACATAGTTTTCAAGTTACAGACTAAGCTAAGCAAAAGTGAACCAGGCCTTTTTACTGTGAAAACGGCACTTTGGGACTGTGAAAGTGACATTTTGGCCCTGTTGTCCCAAACTGCCCCAGCACTTCCCACATTGCTCAAAGTGGCTAGCTTTCATCCCAACACAGTTTATAGGGCCATACGGTACATAGTTTTCAAGTTACAGACTAAGCTAAGCAAAAGTGAACCAGGCCTTTTTACTGTGAAAATGGCACTTTGGGACTGTGAAAGTGACATTTTGGCCCTGTTGTCCCAAACTGCCCCAGCACTTCCCACATTGCTCAAAGTGGCTAGCTTTCATCCCAACACAGTTTATAGGGCCATACGGTACATAGTTTTCAAGTTACAGACTAAGCTAAGCAAAAGTGAACCAGGCCTTTTTACTGTGAAAACGGCACTTTGGGACTGTGAAAGTGACATTTTGGCCCTGTTGTCCTAAACTGCCCCAGCACTTCCCACATTGCTCAAAGTGGCTAGCTTTCATCCCAACACAGTTTATAGGGCCATACGGTACATAGTTTTCAAGTTACAGACTAAGCTAAGCAAAAGTGAACCAGGCCTTTTTACTGTGAAAATGGCACTTTGGGACTGTGAAAGTGACATTTTGGCCCTGTTGTCCCAAACTGCCCCAGCACTTCCCACATTGCTCAAAGTGGCTAGCTTTCATCCCAACACAGTTTATAGGGCCATACGGTACATAGTTTTCAAGTTACAGACTAAGCTAAGCAAAATGAATCTTTTTTTTTTTACTGTGAAAATGGCACTTTGGGACTGTGAAAGGGTTAGGGTTAGGGTTAGGGTTTTGGCCCTGTTGTCCCAAACTGCCCCAGCACTTCCCACATTGCTCAAAGTGGCTAGCTTTCATCCCAACACAGTTTATAGGGCCATACGGTACATAGTTTTCAAGTTACAGACTAAGCTAAGCAAAAGTGAACCAGGCCTTTTTACTGTGAAAATGGCACTTTGGGACTGTGAAAGTGACATTTTGGCCCTGTTGTCCCAAACTGCCCCAGCACTTCCCACATTGCTCAAAGTGGCTAGCTTTCATCCCAACACAGTTTATAGGGCCATACGGTACATAGTTTTCAAGTTACAGACTAAGCTAAGCAAAATGAATCTTTTTTTTTTTACTGTGAAAATGGCACTTTGGGACTGTGAAAGGGTTAGGGTTAGGGTTAGGGTTTTGGCCCTGTTGTCCCAAACTGCCCCAGCACTTCCCACATTGCTCAAAGTGGCTAGCTTTCATCCCAACACAGTTTATAGGGCCATACGGTACATAGTTTTCAAGTTACAGACTAAGCTAAGCAAAAGTGAACCAGGCCTTTTTACTGTGAAAACGGCACTTTGGGACTGTGAAAGTGACATTTTGGCCCTGTTGTCCCAAACTGCCCCAGCACTTCCCACATTGCTCAAAGTGGCTAGCTTTCATCCCAACACAGTTTATAGGGCCATACGGTACATAGTTTTCAAGTTACAGACTAAGCTAAGCAAAAGTGAACCAGGCCTTTTTACTGTGAAAATGGCACTTTGGGACTGTGAAAGTGACATTTTGGCCCTGTTGTCCCAAACTGCCCCAGCACTTCCCACATTGCTCAAAGTGGCTAGCTTTCATCCCAACACAGTTTATAGGGCCATACGGTACATAGTTTTCAAGTTACAGACTAAGCTAAGCAAAATGAATCTTTTTTTTTTTACTGTGAAAATGGCACTTTGGGACTGTGAAAGGGTTAGGGTTAGGGTTAGGGTTTTGGCCCTGTTGTCCCAAACTGCCCCAGCACTTCCCACATTGCTCAAAGTGGCTAGCTTTCATCCCAACACAGTTTATAGGGCCATACGGTACATAGTTTTCAAGTTACAGACTAAGCTAAGCAAAAGTGAACCAGGCCTTTTTACTGTGAAAATGGCACTTTGGGACTGTGAAAGTGACATTTTGGCCCTGTTGTCCCAAACTGCCCCAGCACTTCCCACATTGCTCAAAGTGGCTAGCTTTCATCCCAACACAGTTTATAGGGCCATACGGTACATAGTTTTCAAGTTACAGACTAAGCTAAGCAAAAGTGAACCAGGCCTTTTTACTGTGAAAATGGCACTTTGGGACTGTGAAAGTGACATTTTGGCCCTGTTGTCCCAAACTGCCCCAGCACTTCCCACATTGCTCAAAGTGGCTAGCTTTCATCCCAACACAGTTTATAGGGCCATACGGTACATAGTTTTCAAGTTACAGACTAAGCTAAGCAAAAGTGAACCAGGCCTTTTTACTGTGAAAACGGCACTTTGGGACTGTGAAAGTGACATTTTGGCCCTGTTGTCCCAAACTGCCCCAGCACTTCCCACATTGCTCAAAGTGGCTAGCTTTCATCCCAACACAGTTTATAGGGCCATACGGTACATAGTTTTCAAGTTACAGACTAAGCTAAGCAAAAGTGAACCAGGCCTTTTTACTGTGAAAATGGCACTTTGGGACTGTGAAAGTGACATTTTGGCCCTGTTGTCCCAAACTGCCCCAGCACTTCCCACATTGCTCAAAGTGGCTAGCTTTCATCCCAACACAGTTTATAGGGCCATACGGTACATAGTTTTCAAGTTACAGACTAAGCTAAGCAAAATGAATCTTTTTTTTTTTACTGTGAAAATGGCACTTTGGGACTGTGAAAGGGTTAGGGTTAGGGTTAGGGTTTTGGCCCTGTTGTCCCAAACTGCCCCAGCACTTCCCACATTGCTCAAAGTGGCTAGCTTTCATCCCAACACAGTTTATAGGGCCATACGGTACATAGTTTTCAAGTTACAGACTAAGCTAAGCAAAAGTGAACCAGGCCTTTTTACTGTGAAAACGGCACTTTGGGACTGTGAAAGTGACATTTTGGCCCTGTTGTCCCAAACTGCCCCAGCACTTCCCACATTGCTCAAAGTGGCTAGCTTTCATCCCAACACAGTTTATAGGGCCATACGGTACATAGTTTTCAAGTTACAGACTAAGCTAAGCAAAAGTGAACCAGGCCTTTTTACTGTGAAAATGGCACTTTGGGACTGTGAAAGTGACATTTTGGCCCTGTTGTCCCAAACTGCCCCAGCACTTCCCACATTGCTCAAAGTGGCTAGCTTTCATCCCAACACAGTTTATAGGGCCATACGGTACATAGTTTTCAAGTTACAGACTAAGCTAAGCAAAATGAATCTTTTTTTTTTTACTGTGAAAATGGCACTTTGGGACTGTGAAAGGGTTAGGGTTAGGGTTAGGGTTTTGGCCCTGTTGTCCCAAACTGCCCCAGCACTTCCCACATTGCTCAAAGTGGCTAGCTTTCATCCCAACACAGTTTATAGGGCCATACGGTACATAGTTTTCAAGTTACAGACTAAGCTAAGCAAAAGTGAACCAGGCCTTTTTACTGTGAAAATGGCACTTTGGGACTGTGAAAGTGACATTTTGGCCCTGTTGTCC
Organism: Protomyctophum bolini; assembly: GCF_963924005.1. Taxonomy (NCBI): domain Eukaryota; kingdom Metazoa; phylum Chordata; class Actinopteri; order Myctophiformes; family Myctophidae; genus Protomyctophum; species Protomyctophum bolini. The sequence continues at coordinate 187,981 of NW_027666040.1, read as the reverse complement.
CAAACTGCCCCAGCACTTCCCACATTGCTCAAAGTGGCTAGCTTTCATCCCAACACAGTTTATAGGGCCATACGGTACATAGTTTTCAAGTTACAGACTAAGCTAAGCAAAAGTGAACCAGGCCTTTTTACTGTGAAAATGGCACTTTGGGACTGTGAAAGTGACATTTTGGCCCTGTTGTCCCAAACTGCCCCAGCACTTCCCACATTGCTCAAAGTGGCTAGCTTTCATCCCAACACAGTTTATAGGGCCATACGGTACATAGTTTTCAAGTTACAGACTAAGCTAAGCAAAAGTGAACCAGGCCTTTTTACTGTGAAAACGGCACTTTGGGACTGTGAAAGTGACATTTTGGCCCTGTTGTCCCAAACTGCCCCAGCACTTCCCACATTGCTCAAAGTGGCTAGCTTTCATCCCAACACAGTTTATAGGGCCATACGGTACATAGTTTTCAAGTTACAGACTAAGCTAAGCAAAAGTGAACCAGGCCTTTTTACTGTGAAAATGGCACTTTGGGACTGTGAAAGTGACATTTTGGCCCTGTTGTCCCAAACTGCCCCAGCACTTCCCACATTGCTCAAAGTGGCTAGCTTTCATCCCAACACAGTTTATAGGGCCATACGGTACATAGTTTTCAAGTTACAGACTAAGCTAAGCAAAATGAATCTTTTTTTTTTTACTGTGAAAATGGCACTTTGGGACTGTGAAAGGGTTAGGGTTAGGGTTAGGGTTTTGGCCCTGTTGTCCCAAACTGCCCCAGCACTTCCCACATTGCTCAAAGTGGCTAGCTTTCATCCCAACACAGTTTATAGGGCCATACGGTACATAGTTTTCAAGTTACAGACTAAGCTAAGCAAAAGTGAACCAGGCCTTTTTACTGTGAAAATGGCACTTTGGGACTGTGAAAGTGACATTTTGGCCCTGTTGTCCCAAACTGCCCCAGCACTTCCCACATTGCTCAAAGTGGCTAGCTTTCATCCCAACACAGTTTATAGGGCCATACGGTACATAGTTTTCAAGTTACAGACTAAGCTAAGCAAAAGTGAACCAGGCCTTTTTACTGTGAAAACGGCACTTTGGGACTGTGAAAGTGACATTTTGGCCCTGTTGTCCCAAACTGCCCCAGCACTTCCCACATTGCTCAAAGTGGCTAGCTTTCATCCCAACACAGTTTATAGGGCCATACGGTACATAGTTTTCAAGTTACAGACTAAGCTAAGCAAAAGTGAACCAGGCCTTTTTACTGTGAAAATGGCACTTTGGGACTGTGAAAGTGACATTTTGGCCCTGTTGTCCCAAACTGCCCCAGCACTTCCCACATTGCTCAAAGTGGCTAGCTTTCATCCCAACACAGTTTATAGGGCCATACGGTACATAGTTTTCAAGTTACAGACTAAGCTAAGCAAAAGTGAACCAGGCCTTTTTACTGTGAAAACGGCACTTTGGGACTGTGAAAGTGACATTTTGGCCCTGTTGTCCCAAACTGCCCCAGCACTTCCCACATTGCTCAAAGTGGCTAGCTTTCATCCCAACACAGTTTATAGGGCCATACGGTACATAGTTTTCAAGTTACAGACTAAGCTAAGCAAAAGTGAACCAGGCCTTTTTACTGTGAAAATGGCACTTTGGGACTGTGAAAGTGACATTTTGGCCCTGTTGTCCCAAACTGCCCCAGCACTTCCCACATTGCTCAAAGTGGCTAGCTTTCATCCCAACACAGTTTATAGGGCCATACGGTACATAGTTTTCAAGTTACAGACTAAGCTAAGCAAAATGAATCTTTTTTTTTTTACTGTGAAAATGGCACTTTGGGACTGTGAAAGGGTTAGGGTTAGGGTTAGGGTTTTGGCCCTGTTGTCCCAAACTGCCCCAGCACTTCCCACATTGCTCAAAGTGGCTAGCTTTCATCCCAACACAGTTTATAGGGCCATACGGTACATAGTTTTCAAGTTACAGACTAAGCTAAGCAAAAGTGAACCAGGCCTTTTTACTGTGAAAATGGCACTTTGGGACTGTGAAAGTGACATTTTGGCCCTGTTGTCCCAAACTGCCCCAGCACTTCCCACATTGCTCAAAGTGGCTAGCTTTCATCCCAACACAGTTTATAGGGCCATACGGTACATAGTTTTCAAGTTACAGACTAAGCTAAGCAAAATGAATCTTTTTTTTTTTACTGTGAAAATGGCACTTTGGGACAGTGAAAGGGTTGGGGTTAGGGTTAGGGTTTTGGCCCTGTTGTCCCAAACTGCCCCAGCACTTCCCACATTGCTCAAAGTGGCTAGCTTTCATCCCAACACAGTTTATAGGGCCATACGGTACATAGTTTTCAAGTTACAGACTAAGCTAAGCAAAATGAATCTTTTTTTTTTTACTGTGAAAATGGCACTTTGGGACTGTGAAAGGGTTAGGGTTAGGGTTAGGGTTTTGGCCCTGTTGTCCCAAACTGCCCCAGCACTTCCCACATTGCTCAAAGTGGCTAGCTTTCATCCCAACACAGTTTATAGGGCCATACGGTACATAGTTTTCAAGTTACAGACTAAGCTAAGCAAAATGAATCTTTTTTTTTTTACTGTGAAAATGGCACTTTGGGACTGTGAAAGGGTTGGGGTTAGGGTTAGGGTTTTGGCCCTGTTGTCCCAAACTGCCCCAGCACTTCCCACATTGCTCAAAGTGGCTAGCTTTCATCCCAACACAGTTTATAGGGCCATACGGTACATAGTTTTCAAGTTACAGACTAAGCTAAGCAAAATGAATCTTTTTTTTTTTACTGTGAAAATGGCACTTTGGGACTGTGAAAGGGTTAGGGTTAGGGTTAGGGTTTTGGCCCTGTTGTCCCAAACTGCCCCAGCACTTCCCACATTGCTCAAAGTGGCTAGCTTTCATCCCAACACAGTTTATAGGGCCATACGGTACATAGTTTTCAAGTTACAGACTAAGCTAAGCAAAAGTGAACCAGGCCTTTTTACTGTGAAAATGGCACTTTGGGACTGTGAAAGTGACATTTTGGCCCTGTTGTCCCAAACTGCCCCAGCACTTCCCACATTGCTCAAAGTGGCTAGCTTTCATCCCAACACAGTTTATAGGGCCATACGGTACATAGTTTTCAAGTTACAGACTAAGCTAAGCAAAATGAATCTTTTTTTTTTTACTGTGAAAATGGCACTTTGGGACTGTGAAAGGGTTGGGGTTAGGGTTAGGGTTTTGGCCCTGTTGTCCCAAACTGCCCCAGCACTTCCCACATTGCTCAAAGTGGCTAGCTTTCATCCCAACACAGTTTATAGGGCCATACGGTACATAGTTTTCAAGTTACAGACTAAGCTAAGCAAAAGTGAACCAGGCCTTTTTACTGTGAAAATGGCACTTTGGGACTGTGAAAGTGACATTTTGGCCCTGTTGTCCCAAACTGCCCCAGCACTTCCCACATTGCTCAAAGTGGCTAGCTTTCATCCCAACACAGTTTATAGGGCCATACGGTACATAGTTTTCAAGTTACAGACTAAGCTAAGCAAAATGAATCTTTTTTTTTTTACTGTGAAAATGGCACTTTGGGACTGTGAAAGGGTTAGGGTTAGGGTTAGGGTTTTGGCCCTGTTGTCCCAAACTGCCCCAGCACTTCCCACATTGCTCAAAGTGGCTAGCTTTCATCCCAACACAGTTTATAGGGCCATACGGTACATAGTTTTCAAGTTACAGACTAAGCTAAGCAAAAGTGAACCAGGCCTTTTTACTGTGAAAACGGCACTTTGGGACTGTGAAAGTGACATTTTGGCCCTGTTGTCCCAAACTGCCCCAGCACTTCCCACATTGCTCAAAGTGGCTAGCTTTCATCCCAACACAGTTTATAGGGCCATACGGTACATAGTTTTCAAGTTACAGACTAAGCTAAGCAAAAGTGAACCAGGCCTTTTTACTGTGAAAATGGCACTTTGGGACTGTGAAAGTGACATTTTGGCCCTGTTGTCCCAAACTGCCCCAGCACTTCCCACATTGCTCAAAGTGGCTAGCTTTCATCCCAACACAGTTTATAGGGCCATACGGTACATAGTTTTCAAGTTACAGACTAAGCTAAGCAAAATGAATCTTTTTTTTTTTACTGTGAAAATGGCACTTTGGGACTGTGAAAGGGTTAGGGTTAGGGTTAGGGTTTTGGCCCTGTTGTCCCAAACTGCCCCAGCACTTCCCACATTGCTCAAAGTGGCTAGCTTTCATCCCAACACAGTTTATAGGGCCATACGGTACATAGTTTTCAAGTTACAGACTAAGCTAAGCAAAAGTGAACCAGGCCTTTTTACTGTGAAAACGGCACTTTGGGACTGTGAAAGTGACATTTTGGCCCTGTTGTCCCAAACTGCCCCAGCACTTCCCACATTGCTCAAAGTGGCTAGCTTTCATCCCAACACAGTTTATAGGGCCATACGGTACATAGTTTTCAAGTTACAGACTAAGCTAAGCAAAAGTGAACCAGGCCTTTTTACTGTGAAAATGGCACTTTGGGACTGTGAAAGTGACATTTTGGCCCTGTTGTCCCAAACTGCCCCAGCACTTCCCACATTGCTCAAAGTGGCTAGCTTTCATCCCAACACAGTTTATAGGGCCATACGGTACATAGTTTTCAAGTTACAGACTAAGCTAAGCAAAATTAATATTTTTTTTTTTACTGTGAAAATGGCACTTTGGGACTGTGAAAGGGTTACGGTTAGGGTTAGGGTTTTGGCCCTGTTGTCCCAAACTGCCCCAGCACTTCCCACATTGCTCAAAGTGGCTAGCTTTCATCCCAACACAGTTTATAGGGCCATACGGTACATAGTTTTCAAGTTACAGACTAAGCTAAGCAAAAGTGAACCAGGCCTTTTTACTGTGAAAATGGCACTTTGGGACTGTGAAAGTGACATTTTGGCCCTGTTGTCCCAAACTGCCCCAGCACTTCCCACATTGCTCAAAGTGGCTAGCTTTCATCCCAACACAGTTTATAGGGCCATACGGTACATAGTTTTCAAGTTACAGACTAAGCTAAGCAAAATGAATCTTTTTTTTTTTACTGTGAAAATGGCACTTTGGGACTGTGAAAGGGTTGGGGTTAGGGTTAGGGTTTTGGCCCTGTTGTCCCAAACTGCCCCAGCACTTCCCACATTGCTCAAAGTGGCTAGCTTTCATCCCAACACAGTTTATAGGGCCATACGGTACATAGTTTTCAAGTTACAGACTAAGCTAAGCAAAATGAATCTTTTTTTTTTTACTGTGAAAATGGCACTTTGGGACTGTGAAAGGGTTAGGGTTAGGGTTAGGGTTTTGGCCCTGTTGTCCCAAACTGCCCCAGCACTTCCCACATTGCTCAAAGTGGCTAGCTTTCATCCCAACACAGTTTATAGGGCCATACGGTACATAGTTTTCAAGTTACAGACTAAGCTAAGCAAAAGTGAACCAGGCCTTTTTACTGTGAAAATGGCACTTTGGGACTGTGAAAGTGACATTTTGGCCCTGTTGTCCCAAACTGCCCCAGCACTTCCCACATTGCTCAAAGTGGCTAGCTTTCATCCCAACACAGTTTATAGGGCCATACGGTACATAGTTTTCAAGTTACAGACTAAGCTAAGCAAAATGAATCTTTTTTTTTTTACTGTGAAAATGGCACTTTGGGACTGTGAAAGGGTTGGGGTTAGGGTTAGGGTTTTGGCCCTGTTGTCCCAAACTGCCCCAGCACTTCCCACATTGCTCAAAGTTGCTAGCTTTCATCCCAACACAGTTTATAGGGCCATACGGTACATAGTTTTCAAGTTACAGACTAAGCTAAGCAAAAGTGAACCAGGCCTTTTTACTGTGAAAATGGCACTTTGGGACTGTGAAAGTGACATTTTGGCCCTGTTGTCCCAAACTGCCCCAGCACTTCCCACATTGCTCAAAGTGGCTAGCTTTCATCCCAACACAGTTTATAGGGCCATACGGTACATAGTTTTCAAGTTACAGACTAAGCTAAGCAAAATGAATCTTTTTTTTTTTACTGTGAAAATGGCACTTTGGGACTGTGAAAGGGTTGGGGTTAGGGTTAGGGTTTTGGCCCTGTTGTCCCAAACTGCCCCAGCACTTCCCACATTGCTCAAAGTGGCTAGCTTTCATCCCAACACAGTTTATAGGGCCATACGGTACATAGTTTTCAAGTTACAGACTAAGCTAAGCAAAATGAATCTTTTTTTTTTTACTGTGAAAATGGCACTTTGGGACTGTGAAAGGGTTAGGGTTAGGGTTAGGGTTTTGGCCCTGTTGTCCCAAACTGCCCCAGCACTTCCCACATTGCTCAAAGTGGCTAGCTTTCATCCCAACACAGTTTATAGGGCCATACGGTACATAGTTTTCAAGTTACAGACTAAGCTAAGCAAAAGTGAACCAGGCCTTTTTACTGTGAAAATGGCACTTTGGGACTGTGAAAGTGACATTTTGGCCCTGTTGTCCCAAACTGCCCCAGCACTTCCCACATTGCTCAAAGTGGCTAGCTTTCATCCCAACACAGTTTATAGGGCCATACGGTACATAGTTTTCAAGTTACAGACTAAGCTAAGCAAAATGAATCTTTTTTTTTTTACTGTGAAAATGGCACTTTGGGACTGTGAAAGGGTTAGGGTTAGGGTTAGGGTTTTGGCCCTGTTGTCCCAAACTGCCCCAGCACTTCCCACATTGCTCAAAGTGGCTAGCTTTCATCCCAACACAGTTTATAGGGCCATACGGTACATAGTTTTCAAGTTACAGACTAAGCTAAGCAAAAGTGAACCAGGCCTTTTTACTGTGAAAATGGCACTTTGGGACTGTGAAAGTGACATTTTGGCCCTGTTGTCCCAAACTGCCCCAGCACTTCCCACATTGCTCAAAGTGGCTAGCTTTCATCCCAACACAGTTTATAGGGCCATACGGTACATAGTTTTCAAGTTACAGACTAAGCTAAGCAAAATGAATCTTTTTTTTTTTACTGTGAAAATGGCACTTTGGGACTGTGAAAGGGTTGGGGTTAGGGTTAGGGTTTTGGCCCTGTTGTCCCAAACTGCCCCAGCACTTCCCACATTGCTCAAAGTGGCTAGCTTTCATCCCAACACAGTTTATAGGGCCATACGGTACATAGTTTTCAAGTTACAGACTAAGCTAAGCAAAAGTGAACCAGGCCTTTTTACTGTGAAAATGGCACTTTGGGACTGTGAAAGTGACATTTTGGCCCTGTTGTCCCAAACTGCCCCAGCACTTCCCACATTGCTCAAAGTGGCTAGCTTTCATCCCAACACAGTTTATAGGGCCATACGGTACATAGTTTTCAAGTTACAGACTAAGCTAAGCAAAATGAATCTTTTTTTTTTTACTGTGAAAATGGCACTTTGGGACTGTGAAAGGGTTGGGGTTAGGGTTAGGGTTTTGGCCCTGTTGTCCCAAACTGCCCCAGCACTTCCCACATTGCTCAAAGTTGCTAGCTTTCATCCCAACACAGTTTATAGGGCCATACGGTACATAGTTTTCAAGTTACAGACTAAGCTAAGCAAAAGTGAACCAGGCCTTTTTACTGTGAAAATGGCACTTTGGGACTGTGAAAGTGACATTTTGGCCCTGTTGTCCCAAACTGCCCCAGCACTTCCCACATTGCTCAAAGTGGCTAGCTTTCATCCCAACACAGTTTATAGGGCCATACGGTACATAGTTTTCAAGTTACAGACTAAGCTAAGCAAAATGAATCTTTTTTTTTTTACTGTGAAAATGGCACTTTGGGACTGTGAAAGGGTTAGGGTTAGGGTTAGGGTTTTGGCCCTGTTGTCCCAAACTGCCCCAGCACTTCCCACATTGCTCAAAGTGGCTAGCTTTCATCCCAACACAGTTTATAGGGCCATACGGTACATAGTTTTCAAGTTACAGACTAAGCTAAGCAAAAGTGAACCAGGCCTTTTTACTGTGAAAATGGCACTTTGGGACTGTGAAAGTGACATTTTGGCCCTGTTGTCCCAAACTGCCCCAGCACTTCCCACATTGCTCAAAGTGGCTAGCTTTCATCCCAACACAGTTTATAGGGCCATACGGTACATAGTTTTCAAGTTACAGACTAAGCTAAGCAAAATGAATCTTTTTTTTTTTACTGTGAAAATGGCACTTTGGGACTGTGAAAGGGTTGGGGTTAGGGTTAGGGTTTTGGCCCTGTTGTCCCAAACTGCCCCAGCACTTCCCACATTGCTCAAAGTGGCTAGCTTTCATCCCAACACAGTTTATAGGGCCATACGGTACATAGTTTTCAAGTTACAGACTAAGCTAAGCAAAAGTGAACCAGGCCTTTTTACTGTGAAAATGGCACTTTGGGACTGTGAAAGTGACATTTTGGCCCTGTTGTCCCAAACTGCCCCAGCACTTCCCACATTGCTCAAAGTGGCTAGCTTTCATCCCAACACAGTTTATAGGGCCATACGGTACATAGTTTTCAAGTTACAGACTAAGCTAAGCAAAATGAATCTTTTTTTTTTTACTGTGAAAATGGCACTTTGGGACTGTGAAAGGGTTGGGGTTAGGGTTAGGGTTTTGGCCCTGTTGTCCCAAACTGCCCCAGCACTTCCCACATTGCTCAAAGTTGCTAGCTTTCATCCCAACACAGTTTATAGGGCCATACGGTACATAGTTTTCAAGTTACAGACTAAGCTAAGCAAAAGTGAACCAGGCCTTTTTACTGTGAAAATGGCACTTTGGGACTGTGAAATGACATTTTGGCCCTGTTGTCCCAAACTGCCCCAGCACTTCCCACATTGCTCAAAGTGGCTAGCTTTCATCCCAACACAGTTTATAGGGCCATACGGTACATAGTTTTCAAGTTACAGACTAAGCTAAGCAAAATGAATCTTTTTTTTTTTACTGTGAAAATGGCACTTTGGGACTGTGAAAGGGTTGGGGTTAGGGTTAGGGTTTTGGCCCTGTTGTCCCAAACTGCCCCAGCACTTCCCACATTGCTCAAAGTGGCTAGCTTTCATCCCAACACAGTTTATAGGGCCATACGGTACATAGTTTTCAAGTTACAGACTAAGCTAAGCAAAATGAATCTTTTTTTTTTTACTGTGAAAATGGCACTTTGGGACTGTGAAAGGGTTAGGGTTAGGGTTAGGGTTTTGGCCCTGTTGTCCCAAACTGCCCCAGCACTTCCCACATTGCTCAAAGTGGCTAGCTTTCATCCCAACACAGTTTATAGGGCCATACGGTACATAGTTTTCAAGTTACAGACTAAGCTAAGCAAAAGTGAACCAGGCCTTTTTACTGTGAAAATGGCACTTTGGGACTGTGAAAGTGACATTTTGGCCCTGTTGTCCCAAACTGCCCCAGCACTTCCCACATTGCTCAAAGTGGCTAGCTTTCATCCCAACACAGTTTATAGGGCCATACGGTACATAGTTTTCAAGTTACAGACTAAGCTATGCAAAATGAATCTTTTTTTTTTTACTGTGAAAATGGCACTTTGGGACTGTGAAAGGGTTAGGGTTAGGGTTAGGGTTTTGGCCCTGTTGTCCCAAACTGCCCCAGCACTTCCCACATTGCTCAAAGTGGCTAGCTTTCATCCCAACACAGTTTATAGGGCCATACGGTACATAGTTTTCAAGTTACAGACTAAGCTAAGCAAAAGTGAACCAGGCCTTTTTACTGTGAAAATGGCACTTTGGGACTGTGAAAGTGACATTTTGGCCCTGTTGTCCCAAACTGCCCCAGCACTTCCCACATTGCTCAAAGTGGCTAGCTTTCATCCCAACACAGTTTATAGGGCCATACGGTACATAGTTTTCAAGTTACAGACTAAGCTAAGCAAAATGAATCTTTTTTTTTTTACTGTGAAAATGGCACTTTGGGACTGTGAAAGGGTTGGGGTTAGGGTTAGGGTTTTGGCCCTGTTGTCCCAAACTGCCCCAGCACTTCCCACATTGGTCAAAGTGGCTAGCTTTCATCCCAACACAGTTTATAGGGCCATACGGTACATAGTTTTCAAGTTACAGACTAAGCTAAGCAAAAGTGAACCAGGCCTTTTTACTGTGAAAACGGCACTTTGGGACTGTGAAAGTGACATTTTGGCCCTGTTGTCCCAAACTGCCCCAGCACTTCCCACATTGCTCAAAGTGGCTAGCTTTCATCCCAACACAGTTTATAGGGCCATACGGTACATAGTTTTCAAGTTACAGACTAAGCTAAGCAAAAGTGAACCAGGCCTTTTTACTGTGAAAATGGCACTTTGGGACTGTGAAAGTGACATTTTGGCCCTGTTGTCCCAAACTGCCCCAGCACTTCCCACATTGCTCAAAGTGGCTAGCTTTCATCCCAACACAGTTTATAGGGCCATACGGTACATAGTTTTCAAGTTACAGACTAAGCTAAGCAAAATGAATCTTTTTTTTTTTACTGTGAAAATGGCACTTTGGGACTGTGAAAGGGTTAGGGTTAGGGTTAGGGTTTTGGCCCTGTTGTCCCAAACTGCCCCAGCACTTCCCACATTGCTCAAAGTGGCTAGCTTTCATCCCAACACAGTTTATAGGGCCATACGGTACATAGTTTTCAAGTTACAGACTAAGCTAAGCAAAAGTGAACCAGGCCTTTTTACTGTGAAAATGGCACTTTGGGACTGTGAAAGTGACATTTTGGCCCTGTTGTCCCAAACTGCCCCAGCACTTCCCACATTGCTCAAAGTGGCTAGCTTTCATCCCAACACAGTTTATAGGGCCATACGGTACATAGTTTTCAAGTTACAGACTAAGCTAAGCAAAATTAATCTTTTTTTTTTTACTGTGAAAATGGCACTTTGGGACTGTGAAAGGGTTGGGGTTAGGGTTAGGGTTTTGGCCCTGTTGTCCCAAACTGCCCCAGCACTTCCCACATTGCTCAAAGTGGCTAGCTTTCATCCCAACACAGTTTATAGGGCCATACGGTACATAGTTTTCAAGTTACAGACTAAGCTAAGCAAAATGAATCTTTTTTTTTTTACTGTGAAAATGGCACTTTGGGACTGTGAAAGGGTTAGGGTTAGGGTTAGGGTTTTGGCCCTGTTGTCCCAAACTGCCCCAGCACTTCCCACATTGCTCAAAGTGGCTAGCTTTCATCCCAACACAGTTTATAGGGCCATACGGTACATAGTTTTCAAGTTACAGACTAAGCTAAGCAAAAGTGAACCAGGCCTTTTTACTGTGAAAATGGCACTTTGGGACTGTGAAAGTGACATTTTGGCCCTGTTGTCCCAAACTGCCCCAGCACTTCCCACATTGCTCAAAGTGGCTAGCTTTCATCCCAACACAGTTTATAGGGCCATACGGTACATAGTTTTCAAGTTACAGACTAAGCTAAGCAAAATGAATCTTTTTTTTTTTACTGTGAAAATGGCACTTTGGGACTGTGAAAGGGTTGGGGTTAGGGTTAGGGTTTTGGCCCTGTTGTCCCAAACTGCCCCAGCACTTCCCACATTGGTCAAAGTGGCTAGCTTTCATCCCAACACAGTTTATAGGGCCATACGGTACATAGTTTTCAAGTTACAGACTAAGCTAAGCAAAAGTGAACCAGGCCTTTTTACTGTGAAAATGGCACTTTGGGACTGTGAAAGTGACATTTTGGCCCTGTTGTCCCAAACTGCCCCAGCACTTCCCACATTGCTCAAAGTGGCTAGCTTTCATCCCAACACAGTTTATAGGGCCATACGGTACATAGTTTTCAAGTTACAGACTAAGCTAAGCAAAATGAATCTTTTTTTTTTTACTGTGAAAATGGCACTTTGGGACTGTGAAAGGGTTGGGGTTAGGGTTAGGGTTTTGGCCCTGTTGTCCCAAACTGCCCCAGCACTTCCCACATTGGTCAAAGTGGCTAGCTTTCATCCCAACACAGTTTATAGGGCCATACGGTACATAGTTTTCAAGTTACAGACTAAGCTAAGCAAAAGTGAACCAGGCCTTTTTACTGTGAAAACGGCACTTTGGGACTGTGAAAGTGACATTTTGGCCCTGTTGTCCCAAACTGCCCCAGCACTTCCCACATTGCTCAAAGTGGCTAGCTTTCATCCCAACACAGTTTATAGGGCCATACGGTACATAGTTTTCAAGTTACAGACTAAGCTAAGCAAAAGTGAACCAGGCCTTTTTACTGTGAAAATGGCACTTTGGGACTGTGAAAGTGACATTTTGGCCCTGTTGTCCCAAACTGCCCCAGCACTTCCCACATTGCTCAAAGTGGCTAGCTTTCATCCCAACACAGTTTATAGGGCCATACGGTACATAGTTTTCAAGTTACAGACTAAGCTAAGCAAAATGAATCTTTTTTTTTTTACTGTGAAAATGGCACTTTGGGACTGTGAAAGGGTTAGGGTTAGGGTTAGGGTTTTGGCCCTGTTGTCCCAAACTGCCCCAACACTTCCCACATTGCTCAAAGTGGCTAGCTTTCATCCCAACACAGTTTATAGGGCCATACGGTACATAGTTTTCAAGTTACAGACTAAGCTAAGCAAAAGTGAACCAGGCCTTTTTACTGTGAAAATGGCACTTTGGGACTGTGAAAGTGACATTTTGGCCCTGTTGTCCCAAACTGCCCCAACACTTCCCACATTGCTCAAAGTGGCTAGCTTTCATCCCAACACAGTTTATAGGGCCATACGGTACATAGTTTTCAAGTTACAGACTAAGCTAAGCAAAAGTGAACCAGGCCTTTTTACTGTGAAAATGGCACTTTGGGACTGTGAAAGTGACATTTTGGCCCTGTTGTCCCAAACTGCCCAAGCACTTCCCACATTGCTCAAAGTGGCTAGCTTTCATCCCAACACAGTTTATAGGGCCATACGGTACATAGTTTTCAAGTTACAGACTAAGCTAAGCAAAATGAATCTTTTTTTTTTTACTGTGAAAATGGCACTTTGGGACTGTGAAAGGGTTGGGGTTAGGGTTAGGGTTTTGGCCCTGTTGTCCCAAACTGCCCCAGCACTTCCCACATTGCTCAAAGTGGCTAGCTTTCATCCCAACACAGTTTATAGGGCCATACGGTACATAGTTTTCAAGTTACAGACTAAGCTAAGCAAAATGAATCTTTTTTTTTTTTACTGTGAAAATGGCACTTTGGGACTGTGAAAGGGTTAGGGTTAGGGTTAGGGTTTTGGCCCTGTTGTCCCAAACTGCCCCAGCACTTCCCACATTGCTCAAAGTGGCTAGCTTTCATCCCAACACAGTTTATAGGGCCATACGGTACATAGTTTTCAAGTTACAGACTAAGCTAAGCAAAAGTGAACCAGGCCTTTTTACTGTGAAAATGGCACTTTGGGACTGTGAAAGTGACATTTTGGCCCTGTTGTCCCAAACTGCCCCAGCACTTCCCACATTGCTCAAAGTGGCTAGCTTTCATCCCAACACAGTTTATAGGGCCATACGGTACATCGTTTTCAAGTTACAGACTAAGCTAAGCAAAATGAATCTTTTTTTTTTTACTGTGAAAATGGCACTTTGGGACTGTGAAAGGGTTAGGGTTAGGGTTAGGGTTTTGGCCCTGTTGTCCCAAACTGCCCCAGCACTTCCCACATTGCTCAAAGTGGCTAGCTTTCATCCCAACACAGTTTATAGGGCCATACGGTACATAGTTTTCAAGTTACAGACTAAGCTAAGCAAAAGTGAACCAGGCCTTTTTACTGTGAAAATGGCACTTTGGGACTGTGAAAGTGACATTTTGGCCCTGTTGTCCCAAACTGCCCCAGCACTTCCCACATTGCTCAAAGTGGCTAGCTTTCATCCCAACACAGTTTATAGGGCCATACGGTACATAGTTTTCAAGTTACAGACTAAGCTAAGCAAAATTAATCTTTTTTTTTTTACTGTGAAAATGGCACTTTGGGACTGTGAAAGGGTTGGGGTTAGGGTTAGGGTTTTGGCCCTGTTGTCCCAAACTGCCCCAGCACTTCCCACATTGCTCAAAGTGGCTAGCTTTCATCCCAACACAGTTTATAGGGCCATACGGTACATAGTTTTCAAGTTACAGACTAAGCTAAGCAAAATGAATCTTTTTTTTTTTACTGTGAAAATGGCACTTTGGGACTGTGAAAGGGTTAGGGTTAGGGTTAGGGTTTTGGCCCTGTTGTCCCAAACTGCCCCAGCACTTCCCACATTGCTCAAAGTGGCTAGCTTTCATCCCAACACAGTTTATAGGGCCATACGGTACATAGTTTTCAAGTTACAGACTAAGCTAAGCAAAAGTGAACCAGGCCTTTTTACTGTGAAAATGGCACTTTGGGACTGTGAAAGTGACATTTTGGCCCTGTTGTCCCAAACTGCCCCAGCACTTCCCACATTGCTCAAAGTGGCTAGCTTTCATCCCAACACAGTTTATAGGGCCATACGGTACATAGTTTTCAAGTTACAGACTAAGCTAAGCAAAAGTGAACCAGGCCTTTTTACTGTGAAAATGGCACTTTGGGACTGTGAAAGTGACATTTTGGCCCTGTTGTCCCAAACTGCCCCAGCACTTCCCACATTGCTCAAAGTGGCTAGCTTTCATCCCAACACAGTTTATAGGGCCATACGGTACATAGTTTTCAAGTTACAGACTAAGCTAAGCAAAATGAATCTTTTTTTTTTTACTGTGAAAATGGCACTTTGGGACTGTGAAAGGGTTGGGGTTAGGGTTAGGGTTTTGGCCCTGTTGTCCCAAACTGCCCCAGCACTTCCCACATTGCTCAAAGTGGCTAGCTTTCATCCCAACACAGTTTATAGGGCCATACGGTACATAGTTTTCAAGTTACAGACTAAGCTAAGCAAAATGAATCTTTTTTTTTTTACTGTGAAAATGGCACTTTGGGACTGTGAAAGGGTTAGGGTTAGGGTTAGGGTTTTGGCCCTGTTGTCCCAAACTGCCCCAGCACTTCCCACATTGCTCAAAGTGGCTAGCTTTCATCCCAACACAGTTTATAGGGCCATACGGTACATAGTTTTCAAGTTACAGACTAAGCTAAGCAAAAGTGAACCAGGCCTTTTTACTGTGAAAATGGCACTTTGGGACTGTGAAAGTGACATTTTGGCCCTGTTGTCCCAAACTGCCCCAGCACTTCCCACATTGCTCAAAGTGGCTAGCTTTCATCCCAACACAGTTTATAGGGCCATACGGTACATAGTTTTCAAGTTACAGACTAAGCTAAGCAAAATGAATCTTTTTTTTTTTACTGTGAAAATGGCACTTTGGGACTGTGAAAGGGTTAGGGTTAGGGTTACGGTTTTGGCCCTGTTGTCCCAAACTGCCCCAGCACTTCCCACATTGCTCAAAGTGGCTAGCTTTCATCCCAACACAGTTTATAGGGCCATACGGTACATAGTTTTCAAGTTACAGACTAAGCTAAGCAAAAGTGAACCAGGCCTTTTTACTGTGAAAACGGCACTTTGGGACTGTGAAAGTGACATTTTGGCCCTGTTGTCCCAAACTGCCCCAGCACTTCCCACATTGCTCAAAGTGGCTAGCTTTCATCCCAACACAGTTTATAGGGCCATACGGTACATAGTTTTCAAGTTACAGACTAAGCTAAGCAAAATGAATCTTTTTTTTTTTACTGTGAAAATGGCACTTTGGGACTGTGAAAGGGTTAGGGTTAGGGTTAGGGTTTTGGCCCTGTTGTCCCAAACTGCCCCAGCACTTCCCACATTGCTCAAAGTGGCTAGCTTTCATCCCAACACAGTTTATAGGGCCATACGGTACATAGTTTTCAAGTTACAGACTAAGCTAAGCAAAAGTGAACCAGGCCTTTTTACTGTGAAAATGGCACTTTGGGACTGTGAAAGTGACATTTTGGCCCTGTTGTCCCAAACTGCCCCAGCACTTCCCACATTGCTCAAAGTGGCTAGCTTTCATCCCAACACAGTTTATAGGGCCATACGGTACATAGTTTTCAAGTTACAGACTAAGCTAAGCAAAAGTGAACCAGGCCTTTTTACTGTGAAAATGGCACTTTGGGACTGTGAAAGTGACATTTTGGCCCTGTTGTCCCAAACTGCCCCAGCACTTCCCACATTGCTCAAAGTGGCTAGCTTTCATCCCAACACAGTTTATAGGGCCATACGGTACATAGTTTTCAAGTTACAGACTAAGCTAAGCAAAATTAATCTTTTTTTTTTTACTGTGAAAATGGCACTTTGGGACTGTGAAAGGGTTAGGGTTAGGGTTAGGGTTTTGGCCCTGTTGTCCCAAACTGCCCCAGCACTTCCCACATTGCTCAAAGTGGCTAGCTTTCATCCCAACACAGTTTATAGGGCCATACGGTACATAGTTTTCAAGTTACAGACTAAGCTAAGCAAAAGTGAACCAGGCCTTTTTACTGTGAAAATGGCACTTTGGGACTGTGAAAGTGACATTTTGGCCCTGTTGTCCCAAACTGCCCCAGCACTTCCCACATTGCTCAAAGTGGCTAGCTTTCATCCCAACACAGTTTATAGGGCCATACGGTACATAGTTTTCAAGTTACAGACTAAGCTAAGCAAAATGAATCTTTTTTTTTTTACTGTGAAAATGGCACTTTGGGACTGTGAAAGGGTTGGGGTTAGGGTTAGGGTTTTGGCCCTGTTGTCCCAAACTGCCCCAGCACTTCCCACATTGCTCAAAGTGGCTAGCTTTCATCCCAACACAGTTTATAGGGCCATACGGTACATAGTTTTCAAGTTACAGACTAAGCTAAGCAAAATGAATCTTTTTTTTTTTACTGTGAAAATGGCACTTTGGGACTGTGAAAGGGTTAGGGTTAGGGTTAGGGTTTTGGCCCTGTTGTCCCAAACTGCCCCAGCACTTCCCACATTGCTCAAAGTGGCTAGCTTTCATCCCAACACAGTTTATAGGGCCATACGGTACATAGTTTTCAAGTTACAGACTAAGCTAAGCAAAAGTGAACCAGGCCTTTTTACTGTGAAAATGGCACTTTGGGACTGTGAAAGTGACATTTTGGCCCTGTTGTCCCAAACTGCCCCAGCACTTCCCACATTGCTCAAAGTGGCTAGCTTTCATCCCAACACAGTTTATAGGGCCATACGGTACATAGTTTTCAAGTTACAGACTAAGCTAAGCAAAATGAATCTTTTTTTTTTTACTGTGAAAATGGCACTTTGGGACTGTGAAAGGGTTAGGGTTAGGGTTACGGTTTTGGCCCTGTTGTCCCAAACTGCCCCAGCACTTCCCACATTGCTCAAAGTGGCTAGCTTTCATCCCAACACAGTTTATAGGGCCATACGGTACATAGTTTTCAAGTTACAGACTAAGCTAAGCAAAAGTGAACCAGGCCTTTTTACTGTGAAAACGGCACTTTGGGACTGTGAAAGTGACATTTTGGCCCTGTTGTCCCAAACTGCCCCAGCACTTCCCACATTGCTCAAAGTGGCTAGCTTTCATCCCAACACAGTTTATAGGGCCATACGGTACATAGTTTTCAAGTTACAGACTAAGCTAAGCAAAATGAATCTTTTTTTTTTTACTGTGAAAATGGCACTTTGGGACTGTGAAAGGGTTAGGGTTAGGGTTAGGGTTTTGGCCCTGTTGTCCCAAACTGCCCCAGCACTTCCCACATTGCTCAAAGTGGCTAGCTTTCATCCCAACACAGTTTATAGGGCCATACGGTACATAGTTTTCAAGTTACAGACTAAGCTAAGCAAAAGTGAACCAGGCCTTTTTACTGTGAAAATGGCACTTTGGGACTGTGAAAGTGACATTTTGGCCCTGTTGTCCCAAACTGCCCCAGCACTTCCCACATTGCTCAAAGTGGCTAGCTTTCATCCCAACACAGTTTATAGGGCCATACGGTACATAGTTTTCAAGTTACAGACTAAGCTAAGCAAAAGTGAACCAGGCCTTTTTACTGTGAAAATGGCACTTTGGGACTGTGAAAGTGACATTTTGGCCCTGTTGTCCCAAACTGCCCCAGCACTTCCCACATTGCTCAAAGTGGCTAGCTTTCATCCCAACACAGTTTATAGGGCCATACGGTACATAGTTTTCAAGTTACAGACTAAGCTAAGCAAAATTAATCTTTTTTTTTTTACTGTGAAAATGGCACTTTGGGACTGTGAAAGGGTTAGGGTTAGGGTTAGGGTTTTGGCCCTGTTGTCCCAAACTGCCCCAGCACTTCCCACATTGCTCAAAGTGGCTAGCTTTCATCCCAACACAGTTTATAGGGCCATACGGTACATAGTTTTCAAGTTACAGACTAAGCTAAGCAAAAGTGAACCAGGCCTTTTTACTGTGAAAATGGCACTTTGGGACTGTGAAAGTGACATTTTGGCCCTGTTGTCCCAAACTGCCCCAGCACTTCCCACATTGCTCAAAGTGGCTAGCTTTCATCCCAACACAGTTTATAGGGCCATACGGTACATAGTTTTCAAGTTACAGACTAAGCTAAGCAAAATGAATCTTTTTTTTTTTACTGTGAAAATGGCACTTTGGGACTGTGAAAGGGTTGGGGTTAGGGTTAGGGTTTTGGCCCTGTTGTCCCAAACTGCCCCAGCACTTCCCACATTGCTCAAAGTGGCTAGCTTTCATCCCAACACAGTTTATAGGGCCATACGGTACATAGTTTTCAAGTTACAGACTAAGCTAAGCAAAATGAATCTTTTTTTTTTTACTGTGAAAATGGCACTTTGGGACTGTGAAAGGGTTAGGGTTAGGGTTAGGGTTTTGGCCCTGTTGTCCCAAACTGCCCCAGCACTTCCCACATTGCTCAAAGTGGCTAGCTTTCATCCCAACACAGTTTATAGGGCCATACGGTACATAGTTTTCAAGTTACAGACTAAGCTAAGCAAAAGTGAACCAGGCCTTTTTACTGTGAAAATGGCACTTTGGGACTGTGAAAGTGACATTTTGGCCCTGTTGTCCCAAACTGCCCCAGCACTTCCCACATTGCTCAAAGTGGCTAGCTTTCATCCCAACACAGTTTATAGGGCCATACGGTACATAGTTTTCAAGTTACAGACTAAGCTAAGCAAAATGAATCTTTTTTTTTTTACTGTGAAAATGGCACTTTGGGACTATGAAAGGGTTGGGGTTAGGGTTAGGGTTTTGGCCCTGTTGTCCCAAACTGCCCCAGCACTTCCCACATTGCTCAAAGTGGCTAGCTTTCATCCCAACACAGTTTATAGGGCCATACGGTACATAGTTTTCAAGTTACAGACTAAGCTAAGCAAAATGAATCTTTTTTTTTTTACTGTGAAAATGGCACTTTGGGACTGTGAAAGGGTTAGGGTTAGGGTTAGGGTTTTGGCCCTGTTGTCCCAAACTGCCCCAGCACTTCCCACATTGCTCAAAGTGGCTAGCTTTCATCCCAACACAGTTTATAGGGCCATACGGTACATAGTTTTCAAGTTACAGACTAAGCTAAGCAAAAGTGAACCAGGCCTTTTTACTGTGAAAATGGCACTTTGGGACTGTGAAAGTGACATTTTGGCCCTGTTGTCCCAAACTGCCCCAGCACTTCCCACATTGCTCAAAGTGGCTAGCTTTCATCCCAACACAGTTTATAGGGCCATACGGTACATAGTTTTCAAGTTACAGACTAAGCTAAGCAAAATGAATCTTTTTTTTTTTACTGTGAAAATGGCACTTTGGGACTGTGAAAGGGTTGGGGTTAGGGTTAGGGTTTTGGCCCTGTTGTCCCAAACTGCCCCAGCACTTCCCACATTGCTCAAAGTGGCTAGCTTTCATCCCAACACAGTTTATAGGGCCATACGGTACATAGTTTTCAAGTTACAGACTAAGCTAAGCAAAATGAATCTTTTTTTTTTTACTGTGAAAATGGCACTTTGGGACTGTGAAAGGGTTAGGGTTAGGGTTACGGTTTTGGCCCTGTTGTCCCAAACTGCCCCAGCACTTCCCACATTGCTCAAAGTGGCTAGCTTTCATCCCAACACAGTTTATAGGGCCATACGGTACATAGTTTTCAAGTTACAGACTAAGCTAAGCAAAAGTGAACCAGGCCTTTTTACTGTGAAAACGGCACTTTGGGACTGTGAAAGTGACATTTTGGCCCTGTTGTCCCAAACTGCCCCAGCACTTCCCACATTGCTCAAAGTGGCTAGCTTTCATCCCAACACAGTTTATAGGGCCATACGGTACATAGTTTTCAAGTTACAGACTAAGCTAAGCAAAAGTGAACCAGGCCTTTTTACTGTGAAAATGGCACTTTGGGACTGTGAAAGTGACATTTTGGCCCTGTTGTCCCAAACTGCCCCAGCACTTCCCACATTGCTCAAAGTGGCTAGCTTTCATCCCAACACAGTTTATAGGGCCATACGGTACATAGTTTTCAAGTTACAGACTAAGCTAAGCAAAATGAATCTTTTTTTTTTTACTGTGAAAATGGCACTTTGGGACTGTGAAAGGGTTGGGGTTAGGGTTAGGGTTTTGGCCCTGTTGTCCCAAACTGCCCCAGCACTTCCCACATTGCTCAAAGTGGCTAGCTTTCATCCCAACACAGTTTATAGGGCCATACGGTACATAGTTTTCAAGTTACAGACTAAGCTAAGCAAAATGAATCTTTTTTTTTTTACTGTGAAAATGGCACTTTGGGACTGTGAAAGGGTTAGGGTTAGGGTTAGGGTTTTGGCCCTGTTGTCCCAAACTGCCCCAGCACTTCCCACATTGCTCAAAGTGGCTAGCTTTCATCCCAACACAGTTTATAGGGCCATACGGTACATAGTTTTCAAGTTACAGACTAAGCTAAGCAAAAGTGAACCAGGCCTTTTTACTGTGAAAATGGCACTTTGGGACTGTGAAAGTGACATTTTGGCCCTGTTGTCCCAAACTGCCCCAGCACTTCCCACATTGCTCAAAGTGGCTAGCTTTCATCCCAACACAGTTTATAGGGCCATACGGTACATAGTTTTCAAGTTACAGACTAAGCTAAGCAAAATGAATCTTTTTTTTTTTACTGTGAAAATGGCACTTTGGGACTATGAAAGGGTTGGGGTTAGGGTTAGGGTTTTGGCCCTGTTGTCCCAAACTGCCCCAGCACTTCCCACATTGCTCAAAGTGGCTAGCTTTCATCCCAACACAGTTTATAGGGCCATACGGTACATAGTTTTCAAGTTACAGACTAAGCTAAGCAAAATGAATCTTTTTTTTTTTACTGTGAAAATGGCACTTTGGGACTGTGAAAGGGTTAGGGTTAGGGTTAGGGTTTTGGCCCTGTTGTCCCAAACTGCCCCAGCACTTCCCACATTGCTCAAAGTGGCTAGCTTTCATCCCAACACAGTTTATAGGGCCATACGGTACATAGTTTTCAAGTTACAGACTAAGCTAAGCAAAAGTGAACCAGGCCTTTTTACTGTGAAAATGGCACTTTGGGACTGTGAAAGTGACATTTTGGCCCTGTTGTCCCAAACTGCCCCAGCACTTCCCACATTGCTCAAAGTGGCTAGCTTTCATCCCAACACAGTTTATAGGGCCATACGGTACATAGTTTTCAAGTTACAGACTAAGCTAAGCAAAATGAATCTTTTTTTTTTTACTGTGAAAATGGCACTTTGGGACTGTGAAAGGGTTGGGGTTAGGGTTAGGGTTTTGGCCCTGTTGTCCCAAACTGCCCCAGCACTTCCCACATTGCTCAAAGTGGCTAGCTTTCATCCCAACACAGTTTATAGGGCCATACGGTACATAGTTTTCAAGTTACAGACTAAGCTAAGCAAAATGAATCTTTTTTTTTTTACTGTGAAAATGGCACTTTGGGACTGTGAAAGGGTTAGGGTTAGGGTTACGGTTTTGGCCCTGTTGTCCCAAACTGCCCCAGCACTTCCCACATTGCTCAAAGTGGCTAGCTTTCATCCCAACACAGTTTATAGGGCCATACGGTACATAGTTTTCAAGTTACAGACTAAGCTAAGCAAAAGTGAACCAGGCCTTTTTACTGTGAAAACGGCACTTTGGGACTGTGAAAGTGACATTTTGGCCCTGTTGTCCCAAACTGCCCCAGCACTTCCCACATTGCTCAAAGTGGCTAGCTTTCATCCCAACACAGTTTATAGGGCCATACGGTACATAGTTTTCAAGTTACAGACTAAGCTAAGCAAAATGAATCTTTTTTTTTTTACTGTGAAAATGGCACTTTGGGACTGTGAAAGGGTTAGGGTTAGGGTTAGGGTTTTGGCCCTGTTGTCCCAAACTGCCCCAGCACTTCCCACATTGCTCAAAGTGGCTAGCTTTCATCCCAACACAGTTTATAGGGCCATACGGTACATAGTTTTCAAGTTACAGACTAAGCTAAGCAAAAGTGAACCAGGCCTTTTTACTGTGAAAATGGCACTTTGGGACTGTGAAAGTGACATTTTGGCCCTGTTGTCCCAAACTGCCCCAGCACTTCCCACATTGCTCAAAGTGGCTAGCTTTCATCCCAACACAGTTTATAGGGCCATACGGTACATAGTTTTCAAGTTACAGACTAAGCTAAGCAAAAGTGAACCAGGCCTTTTTACTGTGAAAATGGCACTTTGGGACTGTGAAAGTGACATTTTGGCCCTGTTGTCCCAAACTGCCCCAGCACTTCCCACATTGCTCAAAGTGGCTAGCTTTCATCCCAACACAGTTTATAGGGCCATACGGTACATAGTTTTCAAGTTACAGACTAAGCTAAGCAAAATTAATCTTTTTTTTTTTACTGTGAAAATGGCACTTTGGGACTGTGAAAGGGTTAGGGTTAGGGTTAGGGTTTTGGCCCTGTTGTCCCAAACTGCCCCAGCACTTCCCACATTGCTCAAAGTGGCTAGCTTTCATCCCAACACAGTTTATAGGGCCATACGGTACATAGTTTTCAAGTTACAGACTAAGCTAAGCAAAAGTGAACCAGGCCTTTTTACTGTGAAAATGGCACTTTGGGACTGTGAAAGTGACATTTTGGCCCTGTTGTCCCAAACTGCCCCAGCACTTCCCACATTGCTCAAAGTGGCTAGCTTTCATCCCAACACAGTTTATAGGGCCATACGGTACATAGTTTTCAAGTTACAGACTAAGCTAAGCAAAATGAATCTTTTTTTTTTTACTGTGAAAATGGCACTTTGGGACTGTGAAAGGGTTGGGGTTAGGGTTAGGGTTTTGGCCCTGTTGTCCCAAACTGCCCCAGCACTTCCCACATTGCTCAAAGTGGCTAGCTTTCATCCCAACACAGTTTATAGGGCCATACGGTACATAGTTTTCAAGTTACAGACTAAGCTAAGCAAAATGAATCTTTTTTTTTTTACTGTGAAAATGGCACTTTGGGACTGTGAAAGGGTTAGGGTTAGGGTTAGGGTTTTGGCCCTGTTGTCCCAAACTGCCCCAGCACTTCCCACATTGCTCAAAGTGGCTAGCTTTCATCCCAACACAGTTTATAGGGCCATACGGTACATAGTTTTCAAGTTACAGACTAAGCTAAGCAAAAGTGAACCAGGCCTTTTTACTGTGAAAATGGCACTTTGGGACTGTGAAAGTGACATTTTGGCCCTGTTGTCCCAAACTGCCCCAGCACTTCCCACATTGCTCAAAGTGGCTAGCTTTCATCCCAACACAGTTTATAGGGCCATACGGTACATAGTTTTCAAGTTACAGACTAAGCTAAGCAAAATGAATCTTTTTTTTTTTACTGTGAAAATGGCACTTTGGGACTGTGAAAGGGTTAGGGTTAGGGTTACGGTTTTGGCCCTGTTGTCCCAAACTGCCCCAGCACTTCCCACATTGCTCAAAGTGGCTAGCTTTCATCCCAACACAGTTTATAGGGCCATACGGTACATAGTTTTCAAGTTACAGACTAAGCTAAGCAAAAGTGAACCAGGCCTTTTTACTGTGAAAACGGCACTTTGGGACTGTGAAAGTGACATTTTGGCCCTGTTGTCCCAAACTGCCCCAGCACTTCCCACATTGCTCAAAGTGGCTAGCTTTCATCCCAACACAGTTTATAGGGCCATACGGTACATAGTTTTCAAGTTACAGACTAAGCTAAGCAAAATGAATCTTTTTTTTTTTACTGTGAAAATGGCACTTTGGGACTGTGAAAGGGTTAGGGTTAGGGTTAGGGTTTTGGCCCTGTTGTCCCAAACTGCCCCAGCACTTCCCACATTGCTCAAAGTGGCTAGCTTTCATCCCAACACAGTTTATAGGGCCATACGGTACATAGTTTTCAAGTTACAGACTAAGCTAAGCAAAAGTGAACCAGGCCTTTTTACTGTGAAAATGGCACTTTGGGACTGTGAAAGTGACATTTTGGCCCTGTTGTCCCAAACTGCCCCAGCACTTCCCACATTGCTCAAAGTGGCTAGCTTTCATCCCAACACAGTTTATAGGGCCATACGGTACATAGTTTTCAAGTTACAGACTAAGCTAAGCAAAAGTGAACCAGGCCTTTTTACTGTGAAAATGGCACTTTGGGACTGTGAAAGTGACATTTTGGCCCTGTTGTCCCAAACTGCCCCAGCACTTCCCACATTGCTCAAAGTGGCTAGCTTTCATCCCAACACAGTTTATAGGGCCATACGGTACATAGTTTTCAAGTTACAGACTAAGCTAAGCAAAATTAATCTTTTTTTTTTTACTGTGAAAATGGCACTTTGGGACTGTGAAAGGGTTAGGGTTAGGGTTAGGGTTTTGGCCCTGTTGTCCCAAACTGCCCCAGCACTTCCCACATTGCTCAAAGTGGCTAGCTTTCATCCCAACACAGTTTATAGGGCCATACGGTACATAGTTTTCAAGTTACAGACTAAGCTAAGCAAAAGTGAACCAGGCCTTTTTACTGTGAAAATGGCACTTTGGGACTGTGAAAGTGACATTTTGGCCCTGTTGTCCCAAACTGCCCCAGCACTTCCCACATTGCTCAAAGTGGCTAGCTTTCATCCCAACACAGTTTATAGGGCCATACGGTACATAGTTTTCAAGTTACAGACTAAGCTAAGCAAAATGAATCTTTTTTTTTTTACTGTGAAAATGGCACTTTGGGACTGTGAAAGGGTTGGGGTTAGGGTTAGGGTTTTGGCCCTGTTGTCCCAAACTGCCCCAGCACTTCCCACATTGCTCAAAGTGGCTAGCTTTCATCCCAACACAGTTTATAGGGCCATACGGTACATAGTTTTCAAGTTACAGACTAAGCTAAGCAAAATGAATCTTTTTTTTTTTACTGTGAAAATGGCACTTTGGGACTGTGAAAGGGTTAGGGTTAGGGTTAGGGTTTTGGCCCTGTTGTCCCAAACTGCCCCAGCACTTCCCACATTGCTCAAAGTGGCTAGCTTTCATCCCAACACAGTTTATAGGGCCATACGGTACATAGTTTTCAAGTTACAGACTAAGCTAAGCAAAAGTGAACCAGGCCTTTTTACTGTGAAAATGGCACTTTGGGACTGTGAAAGTGACATTTTGGCCCTGTTGTCCCAAACTGCCCCAGCACTTCCCACATTGCTCAAAGTGGCTAGCTTTCATCCCAACACAGTTTATAGGGCCATACGGTACATAGTTTTCAAGTTACAGACTAAGCTAAGCAAAATGAATCTTTTTTTTTTTACTGTGAAAATGGCACTTTGGGACTATGAAAGGGTTGGGGTTAGGGTTAGGGTTTTGGCCCTGTTGTCCCAAACTGCCCCAGCACTTCCCACATTGCTCAAAGTGGCTAGCTTTCATCCCAACACAGTTTATAGGGCCATACGGTACATAGTTTTCAAGTTACAGACTAAGCTAAGCAAAATGAATCTTTTTTTTTTTACTGTGAAAATGGCACTTTGGGACTGTGAAAGGGTTAGGGTTAGGGTTAGGGTTTTGGCCCTGTTGTCCCAAACTGCCCCAGCACTTCCCACATTGCTCAAAGTGGCTAGCTTTCATCCCAACACAGTTTATAGGGCCATACGGTACATAGTTTTCAAGTTACAGACTAAGCTAAGCAAAAGTGAACCAGGCCTTTTTACTGTGAAAATGGCATTTTGGGACTGTGAAAGTGACATTTTGGCCCTGTTGTCCCAAACTGCCCCAGCACTTCCCACATTGCTCAAAGTGGCTAGCTTTCATCCCAACACAGTTTATAGGGCCATACGGTACATAGTTTTCAAGTTACAGACTAAGCTAAGCAAAATGAATCTTTTTTTTTTTACTGTGAAAATGGCACTTTGGGACTGTGAAAGGGTTGGGGTTAGGGTTAGGGTTTTGGCCCTGTTGTCCCAAACTGCCCCAGCACTTCCCACATTGCTCAAAGTGGCTAGCTTTCATCCCAACACAGTTTATAGGGCCATACGGTACATAGTTTTCAAGTTACAGACTAAGCTAAGCAAAATGAATCTTTTTTTTTTTACTGTGAAAATGGCACTTTGGGACTGTGAAAGGGTTAGGGTTAGGGTTAGGGTTTTGGCCCTGTTGTCCCAAACTGCCCCAGCACTTCCCACATTGCTCAAAGTGGCTAGCTTTCATCCCAACACAGTTTATAGGGCCATACGGTACATAGTTTTCAAGTTACAGACTAAGCTAAGCAAAAGTGAACCAGGCCTTTTTACTGTGAAAATGGCACTTTGGGACTGTGAAAGTGACATTTTGGCCCTGTTGTCCCAAACTGCCCCAGCACTTCCCACATTGCTCAAAGTGGCTAGCTTTCATCCCAACACAGTTTATAGGGCCATACGGTACATAGTTTTCAAGTTACAGACTAAGCTAAGCAAAATTAATCTTTTTTTTTTTACTGTGAAAATGGCACTTTGGGACTGTGAAAGGGTTAGGGTTAGGGTTAGGGTTTTGGCCCTGTTGTCCCAAACTGCCCCAGCACTTCCCACATTGCTCAAAGTGGCTAGCTTTCATCCCAACACAGTTTATAGGGCCATACGGTACATAGTTTTCAAGTTACAGACTAAGCTAAGCAAAAGTGAACCAGGCCTTTTTACTGTGAAAACGGCACTTTGGGACTGTGAAAGTGACATTTTGGCCCTGTTGTCCCAAACTGCCCCAGCACTTCCCACATTGCTCAAAGTGGCTAGCTTTCATCCCAACACAGTTTATAGGGCCATACGGTACATAGTTTTCAAGTTACAGACTAAGCTAAGCAAAATGAATCTTTTTTTTTTTACTGGGTAATCTTACCGATAAGACCCAGGAGCCTCTGAACGTCCAGGACACAAGTATGAGACATCTAAAATTCCGTAATGGCGACCCGATTCGGAATCTGTTGTCCTCATTGATTTCTGAGCTTCCTAGCGGCAACAGCGCCACCATTTGTCTGCCATTAAAATTGCACAAAAAAATTCAAAAAAAAAAAAACTTTTGCCTACGTACTAAGTAGGCCACTGCGAATCTTTTTCCCTCTTGAGAGTTTTGTCTAAAATGTCCAGAAGGGGGCGCAACAGCGAACCCGGAAGTGTTTTGACACTTGTGTTATTTTCAAGATTTAGGGTTAGGTAATGGGGGTTCTACCGATAAGACTCAGGAGCCTCTGAGAGTCCAAAACACAAGTATGAGACATCAAAAATTCCGTAATGGCGACCCGATTCGGAATCTGTTGTCCTCATTGATTTCTGAGCTTCCTAGCGGCAACAGCGCCACCATTTGTCTGCCATTGAAATTGCACAAAAAAATTCAAAAAAAAAAAAACTTTTGCCTACGTACTAAGTAGGCCACTGCGAATCTTTTTCCCTCTTGAGAGTTTTGTCTAAAATGTCCAGAAGGGGGCGCAAAGCGAACCCGGAAGTGTTTTGACACTAAGAATGTGTTTTTGGTTGAAATGCTAAACTTAAAATTGAGTACCAGAAGCGAGCCACATATCATCGCGTTCGTCTTATCGATGGCTACGCGTGGACGTGACTAACTTTTATTTCTGACCTTTGTGGGAGGAGCTATCGCACTTTAAAGGCTAACCCTAGGGTTAGGAACCGTGCGACCGTGTGCGGAGAGACACATATCCAAATGTCCGTCTCGACAAGCTATATAACATACTAAAAGATGGGACCGTGTCGACCTTTGTGGGAGGAGCTATCGCACTTTAAAGGCTAACCCTAGGGTTAGGAACCGTGCGACCGTGTGCGGAGAGACACATATCCAAATGTCCGTCTCGACAAGCTATATAACATACTAAAAGATGGGACCGTGTCGACCTTTGTGGGAGGAGCTATCGCACTTTAAAGGCTAACCCTAGGGTTAGGAACCGTGCGACCGTGTGCGGAGAGACACATATCCAAATGTCCGTCTCGACAAGCTATATAACATACTAAAAGATGGGACCGTGTCGACCTTTGTGGGAGGAGCTATCGCACTTTAAAGGGTTAGGGTTAGGGTTAGGGTTAGGCAATGGGGGTTCGCAAGATTACCGGTAATCTTACCGATAAGACCCAGGAGCCTCTGAACGTCCAGGACACAAGTATGAGACATCTAAAATTCCGTAATGGC
This sequence comes from Protomyctophum bolini, assembly GCF_963924005.1. Taxonomy (NCBI): domain Eukaryota; kingdom Metazoa; phylum Chordata; class Actinopteri; order Myctophiformes; family Myctophidae; genus Protomyctophum; species Protomyctophum bolini. The sequence continues at coordinate 159,655 of NW_027666040.1, read as the reverse complement.
GACCCGATTCGGAATCTGTTGTCCTCATTGATTTCTGAGCTTCCTAGCGGCAACAGCGCCACCATTTGTCTGCCATTAAAATTGCACAAAAAAATTCAAAAAAAAAAAAACTTTTGCCTACGTACTAAGTAGGCCACTGCGAATCTTTTTCCCTCTTGAGAGTTTTGTCTAAAATGTCCAGAAGGGGGCGCAACAGCGAACCCGGAAGTGTTTTGACACTTGTGTTATTTTCAAGATTTAGGGTTAGGTAATGGGGGTTCTACCGATAAGACTCAGGAGCCTCTGAGAGTCCAAAACACAAGTATGAGACATCAAAAATTCCGTAATGGCGACCCGATTCGGAATCTGTTGTCCTCATTGATTTCTGAGCTTCCTAGCGGCAACAGCGCCACCATTTGTCTGCCATTGAAATTGCACAAAAAAATTCAAAAAAAAAAAAAATTTTGCCTACGTACTAAGTAGGCCACTGCGAATCTTTTTCCCTCTTGAGAGTTTTGTCTAAAATGTCCAGAAGGGGGCGCAAAGCGAACCCGGAAGTGTTTTGACACTAAGAATGTGTTTTTGGTTGAAATGCTAAACTTAAAATTGAGTACCAGAAGCGAGCCACATATCATCGCGTTCGTCTTATCGATGGCTACGCGTGGACGTGACTAACTTTTATTTCTGACCTTTGTGGGAGGAGCTATCGCACTTTAAAGGCTAACCCTAGGGTTAGGAACCGTGCGACCGTGTGCGGAGAGACACATATCCAAATGTCCGTCTCGACAAGCTATATAACATACTAAAAGATGGGACCGTGTCGACCTTTGTGGGAGGAGCTATCGCACTTTAAAGGCTAACCCTAGGGTTAGGAACCGTGCGACCGTGTGCGGAGAGACACATATCCAAATGTCCGTCTCGACAAGCTATATAACATACTAAAAGATGGGACCGTGTCGACCTTTGTGGGAGGAGCTATCGCACTTTAAAGGCTAACCCTAGGGTTAGGAACCGTGCGACCGTGTGCGGAGAGACACATATCCAAATGTCCGTCTCGACAAGCTATATAACATACTAAAAGATGGGACCGTGTCGACCTTTGTGGGAGGAGCTATCGCACTTTAAAGGGTTAGGGTTAGGGTTAGGGTTAGGCAATGGGGGTTCGCAAGATTACCGGTAATCTTACCGATAAGACCCAGGAGCCTCTGAACGTCCAGGACACAAGTATGAGACATCTAAAATTCCGTAATGGCGACCCGATTCGGAATCTGTTGTCCTCATTGATTTCTGAGCTTCCTAGCGGCAACAGCGCCACCATTTGTCTGCCATTAAAATTGCACAAAAAAATTCAAAAAAAAAAAAACTTTTGCCTACGTACTAAGTAGGCCACTGCGAATCTTTTTCCCTCTTGAGAGTTTTGTCTAAAATGTCCAGAAGGGGGCGCAACAGCGAACCCGGAAGTGTTTTGACACTTGTGTTATTTTCAAGATTTAGGGTTAGGTAATGGGGGTTCTACCGATAAGACTCAGGAGCCTCTGAGAGTCCAAAACACAAGTATGAGACATCAAAAATTCCGTAATGGCGACCCGATTCGGAATCTGTTGTCCTCATTGATTTCTGAGCTTCCTAGCGGCAACAGCGCCACCATTTGTCTGCCATTGAAATTGCACAAAAAAATTCAAAGAAAAAAAAACTTTTGCCTACGTACTAAGTAGGCCACTGCGAATCTTTTTCCCTCTTGAGAGTTTTGTCTAAAATGTCCAGAAGGGGGCGCAAAGCGAACCCGGAAGTGTTTTGACACTAAGAATGTGTTTTTGGTTGAAATGCTAAACTTAAAATTGAGTACCAGAAGCGAGCCACATATCATCGCGTTCGTCTTATCGATGGCTACGCGTGGACGTGACTAACTTTTATTTCTGACCTTTGTGGGAGGAGCTATCGCACTTTAAAGGCTAACCCTAGGGTTAGGAACCGTGCGACCGTGTGCGGAGAGACACATATCCAAATGTCCGTCTCGACAAGCTATATAACATACTAAAAGATGGGACCGTGTCGACCTTTGTGGGAGGAGCTATCGCACTTTAAAGGCTAACCCTAGGGTTAGGAACCGTGCGACCGTGTGCGGAGAGACACATATCCAAATGTCCGTCTCGACAAGCTATATAACATACTAAAAGATGGGACCGTGTCGACCTTTGTGGGAGGAGCTATCGCACTTTAAAGGGTTAGGGTTAGGGTTAGGGTTAGGCAATGGGGGTTCGCAAGATTACCGGTAATCTTACCGATAAGACCCAGGAGCCTCTGAACGTCCAGGACACAAGTATGAGACATCTAAAATTCCGTAATGGCGACCCGATTCGGAATCTGTTGTCCTCATTGATTTCTGAGCTTCCTAGCGGCAACAGCGCCACCATTTGTCTGCCATTAAAATTGCACAAAAAAATTCAAAAAAAAAAAAACTTTTGCCTACGTACTAAGTAGGCCACTGCGAATCTTTTTCCCTCTTGAGAGTTTTGTCTAAAATGTCCAGAAGGGGGCGCAACAGCGAACCCGGAAGTGTTTTGACACTTGTGTTATTTTCAAGATTTAGGGTTAGGTAATGGGGGTTCTACCGATAAGACTCAGGAGCCTCTGAGAGTCCAAAACACAAGTATGAGACATCAAAAATTCCGTAATGGCGACCCGATTCGGAATCTGTTGTCCTCATTGATTTCTGAGCTTCCTAGCGGCAACAGCGCCACCATTTGTCTGCCATTGAAATTGCACAAAAAAATTCAAAAAAAAAAAAACTTTTGCCTACGTACTAAGTAGGCCACTGCGAATCTTTTTCCCTCTTGAGAGTTTTGTCTAAAATGTCCAGAAGGGGGCGCAAAGCGAACCCGGAAGTGTTTTGACACTAAGAATGTGTTTTTGGTTGAAATGCTAAACTTAAAATTGAGTACCAGAAGCGAGCCACATATCATCGCGTTCGTCTTATCGATGGCTACGCGTGGACGTGACTAACTTTTATTTCTGACCTTTGTGGGAGGAGCTATCGCACTTTAAAGGCTAACCCTAGGGTTAGGAACCGTGCGACCGTGTGCGGAGAGACACATATCCAAATGTCCGTCTCGACAAGCTATATAACATACTAAAAGATGGGACCGTGTCGACCTTTGTGGGAGGAGCTATCGCACTTTAAAGGCTAACCCTAGGGTTAGGAACCGTGCGACCGTGTGCGGAGAGACACATATCCAAATGTCCGTCTCGACAAGCTATATAACATACTAAAAGATGGGACCGTGTCGACCTTTGTGGGAGGAGCTATCGCACTTTAAAGGGTTAGGGTTAGGGTTAGGGTTAGGCAATGGGGGTTCGCAAGATTACCGGTAATCTTACCGATAAGACCCAGGAGCCTCTGAACGTCCAGGACACAAGTATGAGACATCTAAAATTCCGTAATGGCGACCCGATTCGGAATCTGTTGTCCTCATTGATTTCTGAGCTTCCTAGCGGCAACAGCGCCACCATTTGTCTGCCATTAAAATTGCACAAAAAAATTCAAAAAAAAAAAAACTTTTGCCTACGTACTAAGTAGAATCTTTTTCCCTCTTTTTTGCCTACGTACTAAGTAGAATCTTTTTCCCTCTTGAGAGTTTTGTCTAAAATGTCCAGAAGGGGGCGCAACAGCGAACCCGGAAGTGTTTTGACACTTGTGTTATTTTCAAGATTTAGGGTTAGGTAATGGGGGTTCTACCGATAAGACTCAGGAGCCTCTGAGAGTCCAAAACACAAGTATGAGACATCAAAAATTCCGTAATGGCGACCCGATTCGGAATCTGTTGTCCTCATTGATTTCTGAGCTTCCTAGCGGCAACAGCGCCACCATTTGTCTGCCATTGAAATTGCACAAAAAAATTCAAAAAAAAAAAAACTTTTGCCTACGTACTAAGTAGGCCACTGCGAATCTTTTTCCCTCTTGAGAGTTTTGTCTAAAATGTCCAGAAGGGGGCGCAAAGCGAACCCGGAAGTGTTTTGACACTAAGAATGTGTTTTTGGTTGAAATGCTAAACTTAAAATTGAGTACCAGAAGCGAGCCACATATCATCGCGTTCGTCTTATCGATGGCTACGCGTGGACGTGACTAACTTTTATTTCTGACCTTTGTGGGAGGAGCTATCGCACTTTAAAGGCTAACCCTAGGGTTAGGAACCGTGCGACCGTGTGCGGAGAGACACATATCCAAATGTCCGTCTCGACAAGCTATATAACATACTAAAAGATGGGACCGTGTCGACCTTTGTGGGAGGAGCTATCGCACTTTAAAGGCTAACCCTAGGGTTAGGAACCGTGCGACCGTGTGCGGAGAGACACATATCCAAATGTCCGTCTCGACAAGCTATATAACATACTAAAAGATGGGACCGTGTCGACCTTTGTGGGAGGAGCTATCGCACTTTAAAGGCTAACCCTAAGGTTAGGAACCGTGCGACCGTGTGCGGAGAGACACATATCCAAATGTCCGTCTCGACAAGCTATATAACATACTAAAAGATGGGACCGTGTCGACCTTTGTGGGAGGAGCTATCGCACTTTAAAGGCTAACCCTAGGGTTAGGAACCGTGCGACCGTGTGCGGAGAGACACATATCCAAATGTCCGTCTCGACAAGCTATATAACATACTAAAAGATGGGACCGTGTCGACCTTTGTGGGAGGAGCTATCGCACTTTAAAGGGTTAGGGTTAGGGTTAGGGTTAGGCAATGGGGGTTCGCAAGATTACCGGTAATCTTACCGATAAGACCCAGGAGCCTCTGAACGTCCAGGACACAAGTATGAGACATCTAAAATTCCGTAATGGCGACCCGATTCGGAATCTGTTGTCCTCATTGATTTCTGAGCTTCCTAGCGGCAACAGCGCCACCATTTGTCTGCCATTAAAATTGCACAAAAAAATTCAAAAAAAAAAAAACTTTTGCCTACGTACTAAGTAGAATCTTTTTCCCTCTTTTTTGCCTACGTACTAAGTAGAATCTTTTTCCCTCTTGAGAGTTTTGTCTAAAATGTCCAGAAGGGGGCGCAACAGCGAACCCGGAAGTGTTTTGACACTTGTGTTATTTTCAAGATTTAGGGTTAGGTAATGGGGGTTCTACCGATAAGACTCAGGAGCCTCTGAGAGTCCAAAACACAAGTATGAGACATCAAAAATTCCGTAATGGCGACCCGATTCGGAATCTGTTGTCCTCATTGATTTCTGAGCTTCCTAGCGGCAACAGCGCCACCATTTGTCTGCCATTGAAATTGCACAAAAAAATTCAAAAAAAAAAAAACTTTTGCCTACGTACTAAGTAGGCCACTGCGAATCTTTTTCCCTCTTGAGAGTTTTGTCTAAAATGTCCAGAAGGGGGCGCAAAGCGAACCCGGAAGTGTTTTGACACTAAGAATGTGTTTTTGGTTGAAATGCTAAACTTAAAATTGAGTACCAGAAGCGAGCCACATATCATCGCGTTCGTCTTATCGATGGCTACGCGTGGACGTGACTAACTTTTATTTCTGACCTTTGTGGGAGGAGCTATCGCACTTTAAAGGCTAACCCTAGGGTTAGGAACCGTGCGACCGTGTGCGGAGAGACACATATCCAAATGTCCGTCTCGACAAGCTATATAACATACTAAAAGATGGGACCGTGTCGACCTTTGTGGGAGGAGCTATCGCACTTTAAAGGCTAACCCTAGGGTTAGGAACCGTGCGACCGTGTGCGGAGAGACACATATCCAAATGTCCGTCTCGACAAGCTATATAACATACTAAAAGATGGGACCGTGTCGACCTTTGTGGGAGGAGCTATCGCACTTTAAAGGCTAACCCTAAGGTTAGGAACCGTGCGACCGTGTGCGGAGAGACACATATCCAAATGTCCGTCTCGACAAGCTATATAACATACTAAAAGATGGGACCGTGTCGACCTTTGTGGGAGGAGCTATCGCACTTTAAAGGCTAACCCTAGGGTTAGGAACCGTGCGACCGTGTGCGGAGAGACACATATCCAAATGTCCGTCTCGACAAGCTATATAACATACTAAAAGATGGGACCGTGTCGACCTTTGTGGGAGGAGCTATCGCACTTTAAAGGGTTAGGGTTAGGGTTAGGGTTAGGCAATGGGGGTTCGCAAGATTACCGGTAATCTTACCGATAAGACCCAGGAGCCTCTGAACGTCCAGGACACAAGTATGAGACATCTAAAATTCCGTAATGGCGACCCGATTCGGAATCTGTTGTCCTCATTGATTTCTGAGCTTCCTAGCGGCAACAGCGCCACCATTTGTCTGCCATTAAAATTGCACAAAAAAATTCAAAAAAAAAAAAACTTTTGCCTACGTACTAAGTAGGCCACTGCGAATCTTTTTCCCTCTTGAGAGTTTTGTCTAAAATGTCCAGAAGGGGGCGCAACAGCGAACCCGGAAGTGTTTTGACACTTGTGTTATTTTCAAGATTTAGGGTTAGGTAATGGGGGTTCTACCGATAAGACTCAGGAGCCTCTGAGAGTCCAAAACACAAGTATGAGACATCAAAAATTCCGTAATGGCGACCCGATTCGGAATCTGTTGTCCTCATTGATTTCTGAGCTTCCTAGCGGCAACAGCGCCACCATTTGTCTGCCATTGAAATTGCACAAAAAAATTCAAAAAAACAAAAACTTTTGCCTACGTACTAAGTAGGCCACTGCGAATCTTTTTCCCTCTTGAGAGTTTTGTCTAAAATGTCCAGAAGGGGGCGCAAAGCGAACCCGGAAGTGTTTTGACACTAAGAATGTGTTTTTGGTTGAAATGCTAAACTTAAAATTGAGTACCAGAAGCGAGCCACATATCATCGCGTTCGTCTTATCGATGGCTACGCGTGGACGTGACTAACTTTTATTTCTGACCTTTGTGGGAGGAGCTATCGCACTTTAAAGGCTAACCCTAGGGTTAGGAACCGTGCGACCGTGTGCGGAGAGACACATATCCAAATGTCCGTCTCGACAAGCTATATAACATACTAAAAGATGGGACCGTGTCGACCTTTGTGGGAGGAGCTATCGCACTTTAAAGGCTAACCCTAGGGTTAGGAACCGTGCGACCGTGTGCGGAGAGACACATATCCAAATGTCCGTCTCGACAAGCTATATAACATACTAAAAGATGGGACCGTGTCGACCTTTGTGGGAGGAGCTATCGCACTTTAAAGGCTAACCCTAAGGTTAGGAACCGTGCGACCGTGTGCGGAGAGACACATATCCAAATGTCCGTCTCGACAAGCTATATAACATACTAAAAGATGGGACCGTGTCGACCTTTGTGGGAGGAGCTATCGCACTTTAAAGGCTAACCCTAGGGTTAGGAACCGTGCGACCGTGTGCGGAGAGACACATATCCAAATGTCCGTCTCGACAAGCTATATAACATACTAAAAGATGGGACCGTGTCGACCTTTGTGGGAGGAGCTATCGCACTTTAAAGGGTTAGGGTTAGGGTTAGGGTTAGGCAATGGGGGTTCGCAAGATTACCGGTAATCTTACCGATAAGACCCAGGAGCCTCTGAACGTCCAGGACACAAGTATGAGACATCTAAAATTCCGTAATGGCGACCCGATTCGGAATCTGTTGTCCTCATTGATTTCTGAGCTTCCTAGCGGCAACAGCGCCACCATTTGTCTGCCATTAAAATTGCACAAAAAAATTCAAAAAAAAAAAAACTTTTGCCTACGTACTAAGTAGGCCACTGCGAATCTTTTTCCCTCTTGAGAGTTTTGTCTAAAATGTCCAGAAGGGGGCGCAACAGCGAACCCGGAAGTGTTTTGACACTTGTGTTATTTTCAAGATTTAGGGTTAGGTAATGGGGGTTCTACCGATAAGACTCAGGAGCCTCTGAGAGTCCAAAACACAAGTATGAGACATCAAAAATTCCGTAATGGCGACCCGATTCGGAATCTGTTGTCCTCATTGATTTCTGAGCTTCCTAGCGGCAACAGCGCCACCATTTGTCTGCCATTGAAATTGCACAAAAAAATTCAAAAAAAAAAAAACTTTTGCCTACGTACTAAGTAGGCCACTGCGAATCTTTTTCCCTCTTGAGAGTTTTGTCTAAAATGTCCAGAAGGGGGCGCAAAGCGAACCCGGAAGTGTTTTGACACTAAGAATGTGTTTTTGGTTGAAATGCTAAACTTAAAATTGAGTACCAGAAGCGAGCCACATATCATCGCGTTCGTCTTATCGATGGCTACGCGTGGACGTGACTAACTTTTATTTCTGACCTTTGTGGGAGGAGCTATCGCACTTTAAAGGCTAACCCTAGGGTTAGGAACCGTGCGACCGTGTGCGGAGAGACACATATCCAAATGTCCGTCTCGACAAGCTATATAACATACTAAAAGATGGGACCGTGTCGACCTTTGTGGGAGGAGCTATCGCACTTTAAAGGCTAACCCTAGGGTTAGGAACCGTGCGACCGTGTGCGGAGAGACACATATCCAAATGTCCGTCTCGACAAGCTATATAACATACTAAAAGATGGGACCGTGTCGACCTTTGTGGGAGGAGCTATCGCACTTTAAAGGGTTAGGGTTAGGGTTAGGGTTAGGCAATGGGGGTTCGCAAGATTACCGGTAATCTTACCGATAAGACCCAGGAGCCTCTGAACGTCCAGGACACAAGTATGAGACATCTAAAATTCCGTAATGGCGACCCGATTCGGAATCTGTTGTCCTCATTGATTTCTGAGCTTCCTAGCGGCAACAGCGCCACCATTTGTCTGCCATTAAAATTGCACAAAAAAATTCAAAAGAAAAAAAACTTTTGCCTACGTACTAAGTAGGCCACTGCGAATCTTTTTCCCTCTTGAGAGTTTTGTCTAAAATGTCCAGAAGGGGGCGCAACAGCGAACCCGGAAGTGTTTTGACACTTGTGTTATTTTCAAGATTTAGGGTTAGGTAATGGGGGTTCTACCGATAAGACTCAGGAGCCTCTGAGAGTCCAAAACACAAGTATGAGACATCAAAAATTCCGTAATGGCGACCCGATTCGGAATCTGTTGTCCTCATTGATTTCTGAGCTTCCTAGCGGCAACAGCGCCACCATTTGTCTGCCATTGAAATTGCACAAAAAAATTCAAAAAAAAAAAAACTTTTGCCTACGTACTAAGTAGGCCACTGCGAATCTTTTTCCCTCTTGAGAGTTTTGTCTAAAATGTCCAGAAGGGGGCGCAAAGCGAACCCGGAAGTGTTTTGACACTAAGAATGTGTTTTTGGTTGAAATGCTAAACTTAAAATTGAGTACCAGAAGCGAGCCACATATCATCGCGTTCGTCTTATCGATGGCTACGCGTGGACGTGACTAACTTTTATTTCTGACCTTTGTGGGAGGAGCTATCGCACTTTAAAGGCTAACCCTAGGGTTAGGAACCGTGCGACCGTGTGCGGAGAGACACATATCCAAATGTCCGTCTCGACAAGCTATATAACATACTAAAAGATGGGACCGTGTCGACCTTTGTGGGAGGAGCTATCGCACTTTAAAGGCTAACCCTAGGGTTAGGAACCGTGCGACCGTGTGCGGAGAGACACATATCCAAATGTCCGTCTCGACAAGCTATATAACATACTAAAAGATGGGACCGTGTCGACCTTTGTGGGAGGAGCTATCGCACTTTAAAGGGTTAGGGTTAGGGTTAGGGTTAGGCAATGGGGGTTCGCAAGATTACCGGTAATCTTACCGATAAGACCCAGGAGCCTCTGAACGTCCAGGACACAAGTATGAGACATCTAAAATTCCGTAATGGCGACCCGATTCGGAATCTGTTGTCCTCATTGATTTCTGAGCTTCCTAGCGGCAACAGCGCCACCATTTGTCTGCCATTAAAATTGCACAAAAAAATTCAAAAAAAAAAAACTTTTGCCTACGTACTAAGTAGGCCACTGCGAATCTTTTTCCCTCTTGAGAGTTTTGTCTAAAATGTCCAGAAGGGGGCGCAACAGCGAACCCGGAAGTGTTTTGACACTTGTGTTATTTTCAAGATTTAGGGTTAGGTAATGGGGGTTCTACCGATAAGACTCAGGAGCCTCTGAGAGTCCAAAACACAAGTATGAGACATCAAAAATTCCGTAATGGCGACCCGATTCGGAATCTGTTGTCCTCATTGATTTCTGAGCTTCCTAGCGGCAACAGCGCCACCATTTGTCTGCCATTGAAATTGCACAAAAAAATTCAAAAAAAAAAAAACTTTTGCCTACGTACTAAGTAGGCCACTGCGAATCTTTTTCCCTCTTGAGAGTTTTGTCTAAAATGTCCAGAAGGGGGCGCAAAGCGAACCCGGAAGTGTTTTGACACTAAGAATGTGTTTTTGGTTGAAATGCTAAACTTAAAATTGAGTACCAGAAGCGAGCCACATATCATCGCGTTCGTCTTATCGATGGCTACGCATGGACGTGACTAACTTTTATTTCTGACCTTTGTGGGAGGAGCTATCGCACTTTAAAGGCTAACCCTAGGGTTAGGAACCGTGCGACCGTGTGCGGAGAGACACATATCCAAATGTCCGTCTCGACAAGCTATATAACATACTAAAAGATGGGACCGTGTCGACCTTTGTGGGAGGAGCTATCGCACTTTAAAGGCTAACCCTAGGGTTAGGAACCGTGCGACCGTGTGCGGAGAGACACATATCCAAATGTCCGTCTCGACAAGCTATATAACATACTAAAAGATGGGACCGTGTCGACCTTTGTGGGAGGAGCTATCGCACTTTAAAGGCTAACCCTAAGGTTAGGAACCGTGCGACCGTGTGCGGAGAGACACATATCCAAATGTCCGTCTCGACAAGCTATATAACATACTAAAAGATGGGACCGTGTCGACCTTTGTGGGAGGAGCTATCGCACTTTAAAGGCTAACCCTAGGGTTAGGAACCGTGCGACCGTGTGCGGAGAGACACATATCCAAATGTCCGTCTCGACAAGCTATATAACATACTAAAAGATGGGACCGTGTCGACCTTTGTGGGAGGAGCTATCGCACTTTAAAGGGTTAGGGTTAGGGTTAGGGTTAGGCAATGGGGGTTCGCAAGATTACCGGTAATCTTACCGATAAGACCCAGGAGCCTCTGAACGTCCAGGACACAAGTATGAGACATCTAAAATTCCGTAATGGCGACCCGATTCGGAATCTGTTGTCCTCATTGATTTCTGAGCTTCCTAGCGGCAACAGCGCCACCATTTGTCTGCCATTAAAATTGCACAAAAAAATTCAAAAAAAAAAAAACTTTTGCCTACGTACTAAGTAGGCCACTGCGAATCTTTTTCCCTCTTGAGAGTTTTGTCTAAAATGTCCAGAAGGGGGCGCAACAGCGAACCCGGAAGTGTTTTGACACTTGTGTTATTTTCAAGATTTAGGGTTAGGTAATGGGGGTTCTACCGATAAGACTCAGGAGCCTCTGAGAGTCCAAAACACAAGTATGAGACATCAAAAATTCCGTAATGGCGACCCGATTCGGAATCTGTTGTCCTCATTGATTTCTGAGCTTCCTAGCGGCAACAGCGCCACCATTTGTCTGCCATTGAAATTGCACAAAAAAATTCAAAAAAAAAAAAACTTTTGCCTACGTACTAAGTAGGCCACTGCGAATCTTTTTCCCTCTTGAGAGTTTTGTCTAAAATGTCCAGAAGGGGGCGCAAAGCGAACCCGGAAGTGTTTTGACACTAAGAATGTGTTTTTGGTTGAAATGCTAAACTTAAAATTGAGTACCAGAAGCGAGCCACATATCATCGCGTTCGTCTTATCGATGGCTACGCGTGGACGTGACTAACTTTTATTTCTGACCTTTGTGGGAGGAGCTATCGCACTTTAAAGGCTAACCCTAGGGTTAGGAACCGTGCGACCGTGTGCGGAGAGACACATATCCAAATGTCCGTCTCGACAAGCTATATAACATACTAAAAGATGGGACCGTGTCGACCTTTGTGGGAGGAGCTATCGCACTTTAAAGGCTAACCCTAGGGTTAGGAACCGTGCGACCGTGTGCGGAGAGACACATATCCAAATGTCCGTCTCGACAAGCTATATAACATACTAAAAGATGGGACCGTGTCGACCTTTGTGGGAGGAGCTATCGCACTTTAAAGGGTTAGGGTTAGGGTTAGGGTTAGGCAATGGGGGTTCGCAAGATTACCGGTAATCTTACCGATAAGACCCAGGAGCCTCTGAACGTCCAGGACACAAGTATGAGACATCTAAAATTCCGTAATGGCGACCCGATTCGGAATCTGTTGTCCTCATTGATTTCTGAGCTTCCTAGCGGCAACAGCGCCACCATTTGTCTGCCATTAAAATTGCACAAAAAAATTCAAAAGAAAAAAAACTTTTGCCTACGTACTAAGTAGGCCACTGCGAATCTTTTTCCCTCTTGAGAGTTTTGTCTAAAATGTCCAGAAGGGGGCGCAACAGCGAACCCGGAAGTGTTTTGACACTTGTGTTATTTTCAAGATTTAGGGTTAGGTAATGGGGGTTCTACCGATAAGACTCAGGAGCCTCTGAGAGTCCAAAACACAAGTATGAGACATCAAAAATTCCGTAATGGCGACCCGATTCGGAATCTGTTGTCCTCATTGATTTCTGAGCTTCCTAGCGGCAACAGCGCCACCATTTGTCTGCCATTGAAATTGCACAAAAAAATTCAAAAAAAAAAAAACTTTTGCCTACGTACTAAGTAGGCCACTGCGAATCTTTTTCCCTCTTGAGAGTTTTGTCTAAAATGTCCAGAAGGGGGCGCAAAGCGAACCCGGAAGTGTTTTGACACTAAGAATGTGTTTTTGGTTGAAATGCTAAACTTAAAATTGAGTACCAGAAGCGAGCCACATATCATCGCGTTCGTCTTATCGATGGCTACGCGTGGACGTGACTAACTTTTATTTCTGACCTTTGTGGGAGGAGCTATCGCACTTTAAAGGCTAACCCTAGGGTTAGGAACCGTGCGACCGTGTGCGGAGAGACACATATCCAAATGTCCGTCTCGACAAGCTATATAACATACTAAAAGATGGGACCGTGTCGACCTTTGTGGGAGGAGCTATCGCACTTTAAAGGCTAACCCTAGGGTTAGGAACCGTGCGACCGTGTGCGGAGAGACACATATCCAAATGTCCGTCTCGACAAGCTATATAACATACTAAAAGATGGGACCGTGTCGACCTTTGTGGGAGGAGCTATCGCACTTTAAAGGGTTAGGGTTAGGGTTAGGGTTAGGCAATGGGGGTTCGCAAGATTACCGGTAATCTTACCGATAAGACCCAGGAGCCTCTGAACGTCCAGGACACAAGTATGAGACATCTAAAATTCCGTAATGGCGACCCGATTCGGAATCTGTTGTCCTCATTGATTTCTGAGCTTCCTAGCGGCAACAGCGCCACCATTTGTCTGCCATTAAAATTGCACAAAAAAATTCAAAAAAAAAAAAACTTTTGCCTACGTACTAAGTAGGCCACTGCGAATCTTTTTCCCTCTTGAGAGTTTTGTCTAAAATGTCCAGAAGGGGGCGCAACAGCGAACCCGGAAGTGTTTTGACACTTGTGTTATTTTCAAGATTTAGGGTTAGGTAATGGGGGTTCTACCGATAAGACTCAGGAGCCTCTGAGAGTCCAAAACACAAGTATGAGACATCAAAAATTCCGTAATGGCGACCCGATTCGGAATCTGTTGTCCTCATTGATTTCTGAGCTTCCTAGCGGCAACAGCGCCACCATTTGTCTGCCATTGAAATTGCACAAAAAAATTCAAAAAAAAAAAAACTTTTGCCTACGTACTAAGTAGGCCACTGCGAATCTTTTTCCCTCTTGAGAGTTTTGTCTAAAATGTCCAGAAGGGGGCGCAAAGCGAACCCGGAAGTGTTTTGACACTAAGAATGTGTTTTTGGTTGAAATGCTAAACTTAAAATTGAGTACCAGAAGCGAGCCACATATCATCGCGTTCGTCTTATCGATGGCTACGCATGGACGTGACTAACTTTTATTTCTGACCTTTGTGGGAGGAGCTATCGCACTTTAAAGGCTAACCCTAGGGTTAGGAACCGTGCGACCGTGTGCGGAGAGACACATATCCAAATGTCCGTCTCGACAAGCTATATAACATACTAAAAGATGGGACCGTGTCGACCTTTGTGGGAGGAGCTATCGCACTTTAAAGGCTAACCCTAGGGTTAGGAACCGTGCGACCGTGTGCGGAGAGACACATATCCAAATGTCCGTCTCGACAAGCTATATAACATACTAAAAGATGGGACCGTGTCGACCTTTGTGGGAGGAGCTATCGCACTTTAAAGGCTAACCCTAAGGTTAGGAACCGTGCGACCGTGTGCGGAGAGACACATATCCAAATGTCCGTCTCGACAAGCTATATAACATACTAAAAGATGGGACCGTGTCGACCTTTGTGGGAGGAGCTATCGCACTTTAAAGGCTAACCCTAGGGTTAGGAACCGTGCGACCGTGTGCGGAGAGACACATATCCAAATGTCCGTCTCGACAAGCTATATAACATACTAAAAGATGGGACCGTGTCGACCTTTGTGGGAGGAGCTATCGCACTTTAAAGGGTTAGGGTTAGGGTTAGGGTTAGGCAATGGGGGTTCGCAAGATTACCGGTAATCTTACCGATAAGACCCAGGAGCCTCTGAACGTCCAGGACACAAGTATGAGACATCTAAAATTCCGTAATGGCGACCCGATTCGGAATCTGTTGTCCTCATTGATTTCTGAGCTTCCTAGCGGCAACAGCGCCACCATTTGTCTGCCATTAAAATTGCACAAAAAAATTCAAAAAAAAAAAAACTTTTGCCTACGTACTAAGTAGGCCACTGCGAATCTTTTTCCCTCTTGAGAGTTTTGTCTAAAATGTCCAGAAGGGGGCGCAACAGCGAACCCGGAAGTGTTTTGACACTTGTGTTATTTTCAAGATTTAGGGTTAGGTAATGGGGGTTCTACCGATAAGACTCAGGAGCCTCTGAGAGTCCAAAACACAAGTATGAGACATCAAAAATTCCGTAATGGCGACCCGATTCGGAATCTGTTGTCCTCATTGATTTCTGAGCTTCCTAGCGGCAACAGCGCCACCATTTGTCTGCCATTGAAATTGCACAAAAAAATTCAAAAAAAAAAAAACTTTTGCCTACGTACTAAGTAGGCCACTGCGAATCTTTTTCCCTCTTGAGAGTTTTGTCTAAAATGTCCAGAAGGGGGCGCAAAGCGAACCCGGAAGTGTTTTGACACTAAGAATGTGTTTTTGGTTGAAATGCT
Organism: Protomyctophum bolini; assembly: GCF_963924005.1. NCBI lineage: Eukaryota > Metazoa > Chordata > Actinopteri > Myctophiformes > Myctophidae > Protomyctophum > Protomyctophum bolini. The sequence continues at coordinate 144,377 of NW_027666040.1, read as the reverse complement.
AAACTTAAAATTGAGTACCAGAAGCGAGCCACATATCATCGCGTTCGTCTTATCGATGGCTACGCGTGGACGTGACTAACTTTTATTTCTGACCTTTGTGGGAGGAGCTATCGCACTTTAAAGGCTAACCCTAGGGTTAGGAACCGTGCGACCGTGTGCGGAGAGACACATATCCAAATGTCCGTCTCGACAAGCTATATAACATACTAAAAGATGGGACCGTGTCGACCTTTGTGGGAGGAGCTATCGCACTTTAAAGGCTAACCCTAGGGTTAGGAACCGTGCGACCGTGTGCGGAGAGACACATATCCAAATGTCCGTCTCGACAAGCTATATAACATACTAAAAGATGGGACCGTGTCGACCTTTGTGGGAGGAGCTATCGCACTTTAAAGGGTTAGGGTTAGGGTTAGGGTTAGGCAATGGGGGTTCGCAAGATTACCGGTAATCTTACCGATAAGACCCAGGAGCCTCTGAACGTCCAGGACACAAGTATGAGACATCTAAAATTCCGTAATGGCGACCCGATTCGGAATCTGTTGTCCTCATTGATTTCTGAGCTTCCTAGCGGCAACAGCGCCACCATTTGTCTGCCATTAAAATTGCACAAAAAAATTCAAAAAAAAAAAAACTTTTGCCTACGTACTAAGTAGGCCACTGCGAATCTTTTTCCCTCTTGAGAGTTTTGTCTAAAATGTCCAGAAGGGGGCGCAACAGCGAACCCGGAAGTGTTTTGACACTTGTGTTATTTTCAAGATTTAGGGTTAGGTAATGGGGGTTCTACCGATAAGACTCAGGAGCCTCTGAGAGTCCAAAACACAAGTATGAGACATCAAAAATTCCGTAATGGCGACCCGATTCGGAATCTGTTGTCCTCATTGATTTCTGAGCTTCCTAGCGGCAACAGCGCCACCATTTGTCTGCCATTGAAATTGCACAAAAAAATTCAAAAAAAAAAAAACTTTTGCCTACGTACTAAGTAGGCCACTGCGAATCTTTTTCCCTCTTGAGAGTTTTGTCTAAAATGTCCAGAAGGGGGCGCAAAGCGAACCCGGAAGTGTTTTGACACTAAGAATGTGTTTTTGGTTGAAATGCTAAACTTAAAATTGAGTACCAGAAGCGAGCCACATATCATCGCGTTCGTCTTATCGATGGCTACGCGTGGACGTGACTAACTTTTATTTCTGACCTTTGTGGGAGGAGCTATCGCACTTTAAAGGCTAACCCTAGGGTTAGGAACCGTGCGACCGTGTGCGGAGAGACACATATCCAAATGTCCGTCTCGACAAGCTATATAACATACTAAAAGATGGGACCGTGTCGACCTTTGTGGGAGGAGCTATCGCACTTTAAAGGCTAACCCTAGGGTTAGGAACCGTGCGACCGTGTGCGGAGAGACACATATCCAAATGTCCGTCTCGACAAGCTATATAACATACTAAAAGATGGGACCGTGTCGACCTTTGTGGGAGGAGCTATCGCACTTTAAAGGGTTAGGGTTAGGGTTAGGGTTAGGCAATGGGGGTTCGCAAGATTACCGGTAATCTTACCGATAAGACCCAGGAGCCTCTGAACGTCCAGGACACAAGTATGAGACATCTAAAATTCCGTAATGGCGACCCGATTCGGAATCTGTTGTCCTCATTGATTTCTGAGCTTCCTAGCGGCAACAGCGCCACCATTTGTCTGCCATTAAAATTGCACAAAAAAATTCAAAAAAAAAAAAACTTTTGCCTACGTACTAAGTAGGCCACTGCGAATCTTTTTCCCTCTTGAGAGTTTTGTCTAAAATGTCCAGAAGGGGGCGCAACAGCGAACCCGGAAGTGTTTTGACACTTGTGTTATTTTCAAGATTTAGGGTTAGGTAATGGGGGTTCTACCGATAAGACTCAGGAGCCTCTGAGAGTCCAAAACACAAGTATGAGACATCAAAAATTCCGTAATGGCGACCCGATTCGGAATCTGTTGTCCTCATTGATTTCTGAGCTTCCTAGCGGCAACAGCGCCACCATTTGTCTGCCATTGAAATTGCACAAAAAAATTCAAAAAAAAAAAAACTTTTGCCTACGTACTAAGTAGGCCACTGCGAATCTTTTTCCCTCTTGAGAGTTTTGTCTAAAATGTCCAGAAGGGGGCGCAAAGCGAACCCGGAAGTGTTTTGACACTAAGAATGTGTTTTTGGTTGAAATGCTAAACTTAAAATTGAGTACCAGAAGCGAGCCACATATCATCGCGTTCGTCTTATCGATGGCTACGCGTGGACGTGACTAACTTTTATTTCTGACCTTTGTGGGAGGAGCTATCGCACTTTAAAGGCTAACCCTAGGGTTAGGAACCGTGCGACCGTGTGCGGAGAGACACATATCCAAATGTCCGTCTCGACAAGCTATATAACATACTAAAAGATGGGACCGTGTCGACCTTTGTGGGAGGAGCTATCGCACTTTAAAGGCTAACCCTAGGGTTAGGAACCGTGCGACCGTGTGCGGAGAGACACATATCCAAATGTCCGTCTCGACAAGCTATATAACATACTAAAAGATGGGACCGTGTCGACCTTTGTGGGAGGAGCTATCGCACTTTAAAGGGTTAGGGTTAGGGTTAGGGTTAGGCAATGGGGGTTCGCAAGATTACCGGTAATCTTACCGATAAGACCCAGGAGCCTCTGAACGTCCAGGACACAAGTATGAGACATCTAAAATTCCGTAATGGCGACCCGATTCGGAATCTGTTGTCCTCATTGATTTCTGAGCTTCCTAGCGGCAACAGCGCCACCATTTGTCTGCCATTAAAATTGCACAAAAAAATTCAAAAGAAAAAAAACTTTTGCCTACGTACTAAGTAGGCCACTGCGAATCTTTTTCCCTCTTGAGAGTTTTGTCTAAAATGTCCAGAAGGGGGCGCAACAGCGAACCCGGAAGTGTTTTGACACTTGTGTTATTTTCAAGATTTAGGGTTAGGTAATGGGGGTTCTACCGATAAGACTCAGGAGCCTCTGAGAGTCCAAAACACAAGTATGAGACATCAAAAATTCCGTAATGGCGACCCGATTCGGAATCTGTTGTCCTCATTGATTTCTGAGCTTCCTAGCGGCAACAGCGCCACCATTTGTCTGCCATTGAAATTGCACAAAAAAATTCAAAAAAAAAAAAACTTTTGCCTACGTACTAAGTAGGCCACTGCGAATCTTTTTCCCTCTTGAGAGTTTTGTCTAAAATGTCCAGAAGGGGGCGCAAAGCGAACCCGGAAGTGTTTTGACACTAAGAATGTGTTTTTGGTTGAAATGCTAAACTTAAAATTGAGTACCAGAAGCGAGCCACATATCATCGCGTTCGTCTTATCGATGGCTACGCGTGGACGTGACTAACTTTTATTTCTGACCTTTGTGGGAGGAGCTATCGCACTTTAAAGGCTAACCCTAGGGTTAGGAACCGTGCGACCGTGTGCGGAGAGACACATATCCAAATGTCCGTCTCGACAAGCTATATAACATACTAAAAGATGGGACCGTGTCGACCTTTGTGGGAGGAGCTATCGCACTTTAAAGGCTAACCCTAGGGTTAGGAACCGTGCGACCGTGTGCGGAGAGACACATATCCAAATGTCCGTCTCGACAAGCTATATAACATACTAAAAGATGGGACCGTGTCGACCTTTGTGGGAGGAGCTATCGCACTTTAAAGGCTAACCCTAGGGTTAGGAACCGTGCGACCGTGTGCGGAGAGACACATATCCAAATGTCCGTCTCGACAAGCTATATAACATACTAAAAGATGGGACCGTGTCGACCTTTGTGGGAGGAGCTATCGCACTTTAAAGGGTTAGGGTTAGGGTTAGGGTTAGGCAATGGGGGTTCGCAAGATTACCGGTAATCTTACCGATAAGACCCAGGAGCCTCTGAACGTCCAGGACACAAGTATGAGACATCTAAAATTCCGTAATGGCGACCCGATTCGGAATCTGTTGTCCTCATTGATTTCTGAGCTTCCTAGCGGCAACAGCGCCACCATTTGTCTGCCATTAAAATTGCACAAAAAAATTCAAAAAAAAAAAAACTTTTGCCTACGTACTAAGTAGGCCACTGCGAATCTTTTTCCCTCTTGAGAGTTTTGTCTAAAATGTCCAGAAGGGGGCGCAACAGCGAACCCGGAAGTGTTTTGACACTTGTGTTATTTTCAAGATTTAGGGTTAGGTAATGGGGGTTCTACCGATAAGACTCAGGAGCCTCTGAGAGTCCAAAACACAAGTATGAGACATCAAAAATTCCGTAATGGCGACCCGATTCGGAATCTGTTGTCCTCATTGATTTCTGAGCTTCCTAGCGGCAACAGCGCCACCATTTGTCTGCCATTGAAATTGCACAAAAAAATTCAAAAAAAAAAAAACTTTTGCCTACGTACTAAGTAGGCCACTGCGAATCTTTTTCCCTCTTGAGAGTTTTGTCTAAAATGTCCAGAAGGGGGCGCAAAGCGAACCCGGAAGTGTTTTGACACTAAGAATGTGTTTTTGGTTGAAATGCTAAACTTAAAATTGAGTACCAGAAGCGAGCCACATATCATCGCGTTCGTCTTATCGATGGCTACGCGTGGACGTGACTAACTTTTATTTCTGACCTTTGTGGGAGGAGCTATCGCACTTTAAAGGCTAACCCTAGGGTTAGGAACCGTGCGACCGTGTGCGGAGAGACACATATCCAAATGTCCGTCTCGACAAGCTATATAACATACTAAAAGATGGGACCGTGTCGACCTTTGTGGGAGGAGCTATCGCACTTTAAAGGCTAACCCTAGGGTTAGGAACCGTGCGACCGTGTGCAGAGAGACACATATCCAAATGTCCGTCTCGACAAGCTATATAACATACTAAAAGATGGGACCGTGTCGACCTTTGTGGGAGGAGCTATCGCACTTTAAAGGCTAACCCTAAGGTTAGGAACCGTGCGACCGTGTGCGGAGAGACACATATCCAAATGTCCGTCTCGACAAGCTATATAACATACTAAAAGATGGGACCGTGTCGACCTTTGTGGGAGGAGCTATCGCACTTTAAAGGCTAACCCTAGGGTTAGGAACCGTGCGACCGTGTGCGGAGAGACACATATCCAAATGTCCGTCTCGACAAGCTATATAACATACTAAAAGATGGGACCGTGTCGACCTTTGTGGGAGGAGCTATCGCACTTTAAAGGGTTAGGGTTCGGGTTAGGGTTAGGCAATGGGGGTTCGCAAGATTACCGGTAATCTTACCGATAAGACCCAGGAGCCTCTGAACGTCCAGGACACAAGTATGAGACATCTAAAATTCCGTAATGGCGACCCGATTCGGAATCTGTTGTCCTCATTGATTTCTGAGCTTCCTAGCGGCAACAGCGCCACCATTTGTCTGCCATTAAAATTGCACAAAAAAATTCAAAAAAAAAAAAACTTTTGCCTACGTACTAAGTAGGCCACTGCGAATCTTTTTCCCTCTTGAGAGTTTTGTCTAAAATGTCCAGAAGGGGGCGCAACAGCGAACCCGGAAGTGTTTTGACACTTGTGTTATTTTCAAGATTTAGGGTTAGGTAATGGGGGTTCTACCGATAAGACTCAGGAGCCTCTGAGAGTCCAAAACACAAGTATGAGACATCAAAAATTCCGTAATGGCGACCCGATTCGGAATCTGTTGTCCTCATTGATTTCTGAGCTTCCTAGCGGCAACAGCGCCACCATTTGTCTGCCATTGAAATTGCACAAAAAAATTCAAAAAAAAAAAAACTTTTGCCTACGTACTAAGTAGGCCACTGCGAATCTTTTTCCCTCTTGAGAGTTTTGTCTAAAATGTCCAGAAGGGGGCGCAAAGCGAACCCGGAAGTGTTTTGACACTAAGAATGTGTTTTTGGTTGAAATGCTAAACTTAAAATTGAGTACCAGAAGCGAGCCACATATCATCGCGTTCGTCTTATCGATGGCTACGCGTGGACGTGACTAACTTTTATTTCTGACCTTTGTGGGAGGAGCTATCGCACTTTAAAGGCTAACCCTAGGGTTAGGAACCGTGCGACCGTGTGCGGAGAGACACATATCCAAATGTCCGTCTCGACAAGCTATATAACATACTAAAAGATGGGACCGTGTCGACCTTTGTGGGAGGAGCTATCGCACTTTAAAGGCTAACCCTAGGGTTAGGAACCGTGCGACCGTGTGCGGAGAGACACATATCCAAATGTCCGTCTCGACAAGCTATATAACATACTAAAAGATGGGACCGTGTCGACCTTTGTGGGAGGAGCTATCGCACTTTAAAGGGTTAGGGTTAGGGTTAGGGTTAGGCAATGGGGGTTCGCAAGATTACCGGTAATCTTACCGATAAGACCCAGGAGCCTCTGAACGTCCAGGACACAAGTATGAGACATCTAAAATTCCGTAATGGCGACCCGATTCGGAATCTGTTGTCCTCATTGATTTCTGAGCTTCCTAGCGGCAACAGCGCCACCATTTGTCTGCCATTAAAATTGCACAAAAAAATTCAAAAAAAAAAAAACTTTTGCCTACGTACTAAGTAGGCCACTGCGAATCCTTTTCCCTCTTGAGAGTTTTGTCTAAAATGTCCAGAAGGGGGCGCAACAGCGAACCCGGAAGTGTTTTGACACTTGTGTTATTTTCAAGATTTAGGGTTAGGTAATGGGGGTTCTACCGATAAGACTCAGGAGCCTCTGAGAGTCCAAAACACAAGTATGAGACATCAAAAATTCCGTAATGGCGACCCGATTCGGAATCTGTTGTCCTCATTGATTTCTGAGCTTCCTAGCGGCAACAGCGCCACCATTTGTCTGCCATTGAAATTGCACAAAAAAATTCAAAAAAAAAAAAACTTTTGCCTACGTACTAAGTAGGCCACTGCGAATCTTTTTCCCTCTTGAGAGTTTTGTCTAAAATGTCCAGAAGGGGGCGCAAAGCGAACCCGGAAGTGTTTTGACACTAAGAATGTGTTTTTGGTTGAAATGCTAAACTTAAAATTGAGTACCAGAAGCGAGCCACATATCATCGCGTTCGTCTTATCGATGGCTACGCGTGGACGTGACTAACTTTTATTTCTGACCTTTGTGGGAGGAGCTATCGCACTTTAAAGGCTAACCCTAGGGTTAGGAACCGTGCGACCGTGTGCGGAGAGACACATATCCAAATGTCCGTCTCGACAAGCTATATAACATACTAAAAGATGGGACCGTGTCGACCTTTGTGGGAGGAGCTATCGCACTTTAAAGGCTAACCCTAGGGTTAGGAACCGTGCGACCGTGTGCGGAGAGACACATATCCAAATGTCCGTCTCGACAAGCTATATAACATACTAAAAGATGGGACCGTGTCGACCTTTGTGGGAGGAGCTATCGCACTTTAAAGGGTTAGGGTTAGGGTTAGGGTTAGGCAATGGGGGTTCGCAAGATTACCGGTAATCTTACCGATAAGACCCAGGAGCCTCTGAACGTCCAGGACACAAGTATGAGACATCTAAAATTCCGTAATGGCGACCCGATTCGGAATCTGTTGTCCTCATTGATTTCTGAGCTTCCTAGCGGCAACAGCGCCACCATTTGTCTGCCATTAAAATTGCACAAAAAAATTCAAAAAAAAAAAAACTTTTGCCTACGTACTAAGTAGGCCACTGCGAATCCTTTTCCCTCTTGAGAGTTTTGTCTAAAATGTCCAGAAGGGGGCGCAACAGCGAACCCGGAAGTGTTTTGACACTTGTGTTATTTTCAAGATTTAGGGTTAGGTAATGGGGGTTCTACCGATAAGACTCAGGAGCCTCTGAGAGTCCAAAACACAAGTATGAGACATCAAAAATTCCGTAATGGCGACCCGATTCGGAATCTGTTGTCCTCATTGATTTCTGAGCTTCCTAGCGGCAACAGCGCCACCATTTGTCTGCCATTGAAATTGCACAAAAAAATTCAAAAAAAAAAAAACTTTTGCCTACGTACTAAGTAGGCCACTGCGAATCTTTTTCCCTCTTGAGAGTTTTGTCTAAAATGTCCAGAAGGGGGCGCAAAGCGAACCCGGAAGTGTTTTGACACTAAGAATGTGTTTTTGGTTGAAATGCTAAACTTAAAATTGAGTACCAGAAGCGAGCCACATATCATCGCGTTCGTCTTATCGATGGCTACGCGTGGACGTGACTAACTTTTATTTCTGACCTTTGTGGGAGGAGCTATCGCACTTTAAAGGCTAACCCTAGGGTTAGGAACCGTGCGACCGTGTGCGGAGAGACACATATCCAAATGTCCGTCTCGACAAGCTATATAACATACTAAAAGATGGGACCGTGTCGACCTTTGTGGGAGGAGCTATCGCACTTTAAAGGCTAACCCTAGGGTTAGGAACCGTGCGACCGTGTGCGGAGAGACACATATCCAAATGTCCGTCTCGACAAGCTATATAACATACTAAAAGATGGGACCGTGTCGACCTTTGTGGGAGGAGCTATCGCACTTTAAAGGGTTAGGGTTAGGGTTAGGGTTAGGCAATGGGGGTTCGCAAGATTACCGGTAATCTTACCGATAAGACCCAGGAGCCTCTGAACGTCCAGGACACAAGTATGAGACATCTAAAATTCCGTAATGGCGACCCGATTCGGAATCTGTTGTCCTCATTGATTTCTGAGCTTCCTAGCGGCAACAGCGCCACCATTTGTCTGCCATTAAAATTGCACAAAAAAATTAAAAAAAAAAAAAACTTTTGCCTACGTACTAAGTAGGCCACTGCGAATCTTTTTCCCTCTTGAGAGTTTTGTCTAAAATGTCCAGAAGGGGGCGCAACAGCGAACCCGGAAGTGTTTTGACACTTGTGTTATTTTCAAGATTTAGGGTTAGGTAATGGGGGTTCTACCGATAAGACTCAGGAGCCTCTGAGAGTCCAAAACACAAGTATGAGACATCAAAAATTCCGTAATGGCGACCCGATTCGGAATCTGTTGTCCTCATTGATTTCTGAGCTTCCTAGCGGCAACAGCGCCACCATTTGTCTGCCATTGAAATTGCACAAAAAAATTCAAAAAAAAAAAAACTTTTGCCTACGTACTAAGTAGGCCACTGCGAATCTTTTTCCCTCTTGAGAGTTTTGTCTAAAATGTCCAGAAGGGGGCGCAAAGCGAACCCGGAAGTGTTTTGACACTAAGAATGTGTTTTTGGTTGAAATGCTAAACTTAAAATTGAGTACCAGAAGCGAGCCACATATCATCGCGTTCGTCTTATCGATGGCTACGCGTGGACGTGACTAACTTTTATTTCTGACCTTTGTGGGAGGAGCTATCGCACTTTAAAGGCTAACCCTAGGGTTAGGAACCGTGCGACCGTGTGCGGAGAGACACATATCCAAATGTCCGTCTCGACAAGCTATATAACATACTAAAAGATGGGACCGTGTCGACCTTTGTGGGAGGAGCTATCGCACTTTAAAGGCTAACCCTAGGGTTAGGAACCGTGCGACCGTGTGCGGAGAGACACATATCCAAATGTCCGTCTCGACAAGCTATATAACATACTAAAAGATGGGACCGTGTCGACCTTTGTGGGAGGAGCTATCGCACTTTAAAGGGTTAGGGTTAGGGTTAGGGTTAGGCAATGGGGGTTCGCAAGATTACCGGTAATCTTACCGATAAGACCCAGGAGCCTCTGAACGTCCAGGACACAAGTATGAGACATCTAAAATTCCGTAATGGCGACCCGATTCGGAATCTGTTGTCCTCATTGATTTCTGAGCTTCCTAGCGGCAACAGCGCCACCATTTGTCTGCCATTAAAATTGCACAAAAAAATTCAAAAGAAAAAAAACTTTTGCCTACGTACTAAGTAGGCCACTGCGAATCTTTTTCCCTCTTGAGAGTTTTGTCTAAAATGTCCAGAAGGGGGCGCAACAGCGAACCCGGAAGTGTTTTGACACTTGTGTTATTTTCAAGATTTAGGGTTAGGTAATGGGGGTTCTACCGATAAGACTCAGGAGCCTCTGAGAGTCCAAAACACAAGTATGAGACATCAAAAATTCCGTAATGGCGACCCGATTCGGAATCTGTTGTCCTCATTGATTTCTGAGCTTCCTAGCGGCAACAGCGCCACCATTTGTCTGCCATTGAAATTGCACAAAAAAATTCAAAAAAAAAAAAACTTTTGCCTACGTACTAAGTAGGCCACTGCGAATCTTTTTCCCTCTTGAGAGTTTTGTCTAAAATGTCCAGAAGGGGGCGCAAAGCGAACCCGGAAGTGTTTTGACACTAAGAATGTGTTTTTGGTTGAAATGCTAAACTTAAAATTGAGTACCAGAAGCGAGCCACATATCATCGCGTTCGTCTTATCGATGGCTACGCGTGGACGTGACTAACTTTTATTTCTGACCTTTGTGGGAGGAGCTATCGCACTTTAAAGGCTAACCCTAGGGTTAGGAACCGTGCGACCGTGTGCGGAGAGACACATATCCAAATGTCCGTCTCGACAAGCTATATAACATACTAAAAGATGGGACCGTGTCGACCTTTGTGGGAGGAGCTATCGCACTTTAAAGGCTAACCCTAGGGTTAGGAACCGTGCGACCGTGTGCGGAGAGACACATATCCAAATGTCCGTCTCGACAAGCTATATAACATACTAAAAGATGGGACCGTGTCGACCTTTGTGGGAGGAGCTATCGCACTTTAAAGGGTTAGGGTTAGGGTTAGGGTTAGGCAATGGGGGTTCGCAAGATTACCGGTAATCTTACCGATAAGACCCAGGAGCCTCTGAACGTCCAGGACACAAGTATGAGACATCTAAAATTCCGTAATGGCGACCCGATTCGGAATCTGTTGTCCTCATTGATTTCTGAGCTTCCTAGCGGCAACAGCGCCACCATTTGTCTGCCATTAAAATTGCACAAAAAAATTCAAAAGAAAAAAAACTTTTGCCTACGTACTAAGTAGGCCACTGCGAATCTTTTTCCCTCTTGAGAGTTTTGTCTAAAATGTCCAGAAGGGGGCGCAACAGCGAACCCGGAAGTGTTTTGACACTTGTGTTATTTTCAAGATTTAGGGTTAGGTAATGGGGGTTCTACCGATAAGACTCAGGAGCCTCTGAGAGTCCAAAACACAAGTATGAGACATCAAAAATTCCGTAATGGCGACCCGATTCGGAATCTGTTGTCCTCATTGATTTCTGAGCTTCCTAGCGGCAACAGCGCCACCATTTGTCTGCCATTGAAATTGCACAAAAAAATTCAAAAAAAAAAAAACTTTTGCCTACGTACTAAGTAGGCCACTGCGAATCTTTTTCCCTCTTGAGAGTTTTGTCTAAAATGTCCAGAAGGGGGCGCAAAGCGAACCCGGAAGTGTTTTGACACTAAGAATGTGTTTTTGGTTGAAATGCTAAACTTAAAATTGAGTACCAGAAGCGAGCCACATATCATCGCGTTCGTCTTATCGATGGCTACGCGTGGACGTGACTAACTTTTATTTCTGACCTTTGTGGGAGGAGCTATCGCACTTTAAAGGCTAACCCTAGGGTTAGGAACCGTGCGACCGTGTGCGGAGAGACACATATCCAAATGTCCGTCTCGACAAGCTATATAACATACTAAAAGATGGGACCGTGTCGACCTTTGTGGGAGGAGCTATCGCACTTTAAAGGCTAACCCTAGGGTTAGGAACCGTGCGACCGTGTGCGGAGAGACACATATCCAAATGTCCGTCTCGACAAGCTATATAACATACTAAAAGATGGGACCGTGTCGACCTTTGTGGGAGGAGCTATCGCACTTTAAAGGCTAACCCTAGGGTTAGGAACCGTGCGACCGTGTGCGGAGAGACACATATCCAAATGTCCGTCTCGACAAGCTATATAACATACTAAAAGATGGGACCGTGTCGACCTTTGTGGGAGGAGCTATCGCACTTTAAAGGGTTAGGGTTAGGGTTAGGGTTAGGGCAATGGGGGTTCGCAAGATTACCGGTAATCTTACCGATAAGACCCAGGAGCCTCTGAACGTCCAGGACACAAGTATGAGACATCTAAAATTCCGTAATGGCGACCCGATTCGGAATCTGTTGTCCTCATTGATTTCTGAGCTTCCTAGCGGCAACAGCGCCACCATTTGTCTGCCATTAAAATTGCACAAAAAAATTCAAAAGAAAAAAAACTTTTGCCTACGTACTAAGTAGGCCACTGCGAATCTTTTTCCCTCTTGAGAGTTTTGTCTAAAATGTCCAGAAGGGGGCGCAACAGCGAACCCGGAAGTGTTTTGACACTTGTGTTATTTTCAAGATTTAGGGTTAGGTAATGGGGGTTCTACCGATAAGACTCAGGAGCCTCTGAGAGTCCAAAACACAAGTATGAGACATCAAAAATTCCGTAATGGCGACCCGATTCGGAATCTGTTGTCCTCATTGATTTCTGAGCTTCCTAGCGGCAACAGCGCCACCATTTGTCTGCCATTGAAATTGCACAAAAAAATTCAAAAAAAAAAAAACTTTTGCCTACGTACTAAGTAGGCCACTGCGAATCTTTTTCCCTCTTGAGAGTTTTGTCTAAAATGTCCAGAAGGGGGCGCAAAGCGAACCCGGAAGTGTTTTGACACTAAGAATGTGTTTTTGGTTGAAATGCTAAACTTAAAATTGAGTACCAGAAGCGAGCCACATATCATCGCGTTCGTCTTATCGATGGCTACGCGTGGACGTGACTAACTTTTATTTCTGACCTTTGTGGGAGGAGCTATCGCACTTTAAAGGCTAACCCTAGGGTTAGGAACCGTGCGACCGTGTGCGGAGAGACACATATCCAAATGTCCGTCTCGACAAGCTATATAACATACTAAAAGATGGGACCGTGTCGACCTTTGTGGGAGGAGCTATCGCACTTTAAAGGCTAACCCTAGGGTTAGGAACCGTGCGACCGTGTGCGGAGAGACACATATCCAAATGTCCGTCTCGACAAGCTATATAACATACTAAAAGATGGGACCGTGTCGACCTTTGTGGGAGGAGCTATCGCACTTTAAAGGGTTAGGGTTAGGGTTAGGGTTAGGCAATGGGGGTTCGCAAGATTACCGGTAATCTTACCGATAAGACCCAGGAGCCTCTGAACGTCCAGGACACAAGTATGAGACATCTAAAATTCCGTAATGGCGACCCGATTCGGAATCTGTTGTCCTCATTGATTTCTGAGCTTCCTAGCGGCAACAGCGCCACCATTTGTCTGCCATTAAAATTGCACAAAAAAATTCAAAAGAAAAAAAACTTTTGCCTACGTACTAAGTAGGCCACTGCGAATCTTTTTCCCTCTTGAGAGTTTTGTCTAAAATGTCCAGAAGGGGGCGCAACAGCGAACCCGGAAGTGTTTTGACACTTGTGTTATTTTCAAGATTTAGGGTTAGGTAATGGGGGTTCTACCGATAAGACTCAGGAGCCTCTGAGAGTCCAAAACACAAGTATGAGACATCAAAAATTCCGTAATGGCGACCCGATTCGGAATCTGTTGTCCTCATTGATTTCTGAGCTTCCTAGCGGCAACAGCGCCACCATTTGTCTGCCATTGAAATTGCACAAAAAAATTCAAAAAAAAAAAAACTTTTGCCTACGTACTAAGTAGGCCACTGCGAATCTTTTTCCCTCTTGAGAGTTTTGTCTAAAATGTCCAGAAGGGGGCGCAAAGCGAACCCGGAAGTGTTTTGACACTAAGAATGTGTTTTTGGTTGAAATGCTAAACTTAAAATTGAGTACCAGAAGCGAGCCACATATCATCGCGTTCGTCTTATCGATGGCTACGCGTGGACGTGACTAACTTTTATTTCTGACCTTTGTGGGAGGAGCTATCGCACTTTAAAGGCTAACCCTAGGGTTAGGAACCGTGCGACCGTGTGCGGAGAGACACATATCCAAATGTCCGTCTCGACAAGCTATATAACATACTAAAAGATGGGACCGTGTCGACCTTTGTGGGAGGAGCTATCGCACTTTAAAGGCTAACCCTAGGGTTAGGAACCGTGCGACCGTGTGCGGAGAGACACATATCCAAATGTCCGTCTCGACAAGCTATATAACATACTAAAAGATGGGACCGTGTCGACCTTTGTGGGAGGAGCTATCGCACTTTAAAGGGTTAGGGTTAGGGTTAGGGTTAGGCAATGGGGGTTCGCAAGATTACCGGTAATCTTACCGATAAGACCCAGGAGCCTCTGAACGTCCAGGACACAAGTATGAGACATCTAAAATTCCGTAATGGCGACCCGATTCGGAATCTGTTGTCCTCATTGATTTCTGAGCTTCCTAGCGGCAACAGCGCCACCATTTGTCTGCCATTAAAATTGCACAAAAAAATTCAAAAGAAAAAAAACTTTTGCCTACGTACTAAGTAGGCCACTGCGAATCTTTTTCCCTCTTGAGAGTTTTGTCTAAAATGTCCAGAAGGGGGCGCAACAGCGAACCCGGAAGTGTTTTGACACTTGTGTTATTTTCAAGATTTAGGGTTAGGTAATGGGGGTTCTACCGATAAGACTCAGGAGCCTCTGAGAGTCCAAAACACAAGTATGAGACATCAAAAATTCCGTAATGGCGACCCGATTCGGAATCTGTTGTCCTCATTGATTTCTGAGCTTCCTAGCGGCAACAGCGCCACCATTTGTCTGCCATTGAAATTGCACAAAAAAAATAAAAAAAAAAAAAACTTTTGCCTACGTACTAAGTAGGCCACTGCGAATCTTTTTCCCTCTTGAGAGTTTTGTCTAAAATGTCCAGAAGGGGGCGCAAAGCGAACCCGGAAGTGTTTTGACACTAAGAATGTGTTTTTGGTTGAAATGCTAAACTTAAAATTGAGTACCAGAAGCGAGCCACATATCATCGCGTTCGTCTTATCGATGGCTACGCGTGGACGTGACTAACTTTTATTTCTGACCTTTGTGGGAGGAGCTATCGCACTTTAAAGGCTAACCCTAGGGTTAGGAACCGTGCGACCGTGTGCGGAGAGACACATATCCAAATGTCCGTCTCGACAAGCTATATAACATACTAAAAGATGGGACCGTGTCGACCTTTGTGGGAGGAGCTATCGCACTTTAAAGGCTAACCCTAGGGTTAGGAACCGTGCGACCGTGTGCGGAGAGACACATATCCAAATGTCCGTCTCGACAAGCTATATAACATACTAAAAGATGGGACCGTGTCGACCTTTGTGGGAGGAGCTATCGCACTTTAAAGGCTAACCCTAGGGTTAGGAACCGTGCGACCGTGTGCGGAGAGACACATATCCAAATGTCCGTCTCGACAAGCTATATAACATACTAAAAGATGGGACCGTGTCGACCTTTGTGGGAGGAGCTATCGCACTTTAAAGGGTTAGGGTTAGGGTTAGGGTTAGGGCAATGGGGGTTCGCAAGATTACCGGTAATCTTACCGATAAGACCCAGGAGCCTCTGAACGTCCAGGACACAAGTATGAGACATCTAAAATTCCGTAATGGCGACCCGATTCGGAATCTGTTGTCCTCATTGATTTCTGAGCTTCCTAGCGGCAACAGCGCCACCATTTGTCTGCCATTAAAATTGCACAAAAAAATTCAAAAAAAAAAAAACTTTTGCCTACGTACTAAGTAGGCCACTGCGAATCTTTTTCCCTCTTGAGAGTTTTGTCTAAAATGTCCAGAAGGGGGCGCAACAGCGAACCCGGAAGTGTTTTGACACTTGTGTTATTTTCAAGATTTAGGGTTAGGTAATGGGGGTTCTACCGATAAGACTCAGGAGCCTCTGAGAGTCCAAAACACAAGTATGAGACATCAAAAATTCCGTAATGGCGACCCGATTCGGAATCTGTTGTCCTCATTGATTTCTGAGCTTCCTAGCGGCAACAGCGCCACCATTTGTCTGCCATTGAAATTGCACAAAAAAATTCAAAAAAAAAAAAACTTTTGCCTACGTACTAAGTAGGCCACTGCGAATCTTTTTCCCTCTTGAGAGTTTTGTCTAAAATGTCCAGAAGGGGGCGCAAAGCGAACCCGGAAGTGTTTTGACACTAAGAATGTGTTTTTGGTTGAAATGCTAAACTTAAAATTGAGTACCAGAAGCGAGCCACATATCATCGCGTTCGTCTTATCGATGGCTACGCGTGGACGTGACTAACTTTTATTTCTGACCTTTGTGGGAGGAGCTATCGCACTTTAAAGGCTAACCCTAGGGTTAGGAACCGTGCGACCGTGTGCGGAGAGACACATATCCAAATGTCCGTCTCGACAAGCTATATAACATACTAAAAGATGGGACCGTGTCGACCTTTGTGGGAGGAGCTATCGCACTTTAAAGGCTAACCCTAGGGTTAGGAACCGTGCGACCGTGTGCGGAGAGACACATATCCAAATGTCCGTCTCGACAAGCTATATAACATACTAAAAGATGGGACCGTGTCGACCTTTGTGGGAGGAGCTATCGCACTTTAAAGGCTAACCCTAGGGTTAGGAACCGTGCGACCGTGTGCGGAGAGACACATATCCAAATGTCCGTCTCGACAAGCTATATAACATACTAAAAGATGGGACCGTGTCGACCTTTGTGGGAGGAGCTATCGCACTTTAAAGGGTTAGGGTTAGGGTTAGGGTTAGGCAATGGGGGTTCGCAAGATTACCGGTAATCTTACCGATAAGACCCAGGAGCCTCTGAACGTCCAGGACACAAGTATGAGACATCTAAAATTCCGTAATGGCGACCCGATTCGGAATCTGTTGTCCTCATTGATTTCTGAGCTTCCTAGCGGCAACAGCGCCACCATTTGTCTGCCATTAAAATTGCACAAAAAAATTCAAAAAAAAAAAAACTTTTGCCTACGTACTAAGTAGGCCACTGCGAATCTTTTTCCCTCTTGAGAGTTTTGTCTAAAATGTCCAGAAGGGGGCGCAACAGCGAACCCGGAAGTGTTTTGACACTTGTGTTATTTTCAAGATTTAGGGTTAGGTAATGGGGGTTCTACCGATAAGACTCAGGAGCCTCTGAGAGTCCAAAACACAAGTATGAGACATCAAAAATTCCGTAATGGCGACCCGATTCGGAATCTGTTGTCCTCATTGATTTCTGAGCTTCCTAGCGGCAACAGCGCCACCATTTGTCTGCCATTGAAATTGCACAAAAAAATTCAAAAAAAAAAAAACTTTTGCCTACGTACTAAGTAGGCCACTGCGAATCTTTTTCCCTCTTGAGAGTTTTGTCTAAAATGTCCAGAAGGGGGCGCAAAGCGAACCCGGAAGTGTTTTGACACTAAGAATGTGTTTTTGGTTGAAATGCTAAACTTAAAATTGAGTACCAGAAGCGAGCCACATATCATCGCGTTCGTCTTATCGATGGCTACGCGTGGACGTGACTAACTTTTATTTCTGACCTTTGTGGGAGGAGCTATCGCACTTTAAAGGCTAACCCTAGGGTTAGGAACCGTGCGACCGTGTGCGGAGAGACACATATCCAAATGTCCGTCTCGACAAGCTATATAACATACTAAAAGATGGGACCGTGTCGACCTTTGTGGGAGGAGCTATCGCACTTTAAAGGCTAACCCTAGGGTTAGGAACCGTGCGACCGTGTGCGGAGAGACACATATCCAAATGTCCGTCTCGACAAGCTATATAACATACTAAAAGATGGGACCGTGTCGACCTTTGTGGGAGGAGCTATCGCACTTTAAAGGCTAACCCTAGGGTTAGGAACCGTGCGACCGTGTGCGGAGAGACACATATCCAAATGTCCGTCTCGACAAGCTATATAACATACTAAAAGATGGGACCGTGTCGACCTTTGTGGGAGGAGCTATCGCACTTTAAAGGGTTAGGGTTAGGGTTAGGGTTAGGCAATGGGGGTTCGCAAGATTACCGGTAATCTTACCGATAAGACCCAGGAGCCTCTGAACGTCCAGGACACAAGTATGAGACATCTAAAATTCCGTAATGGCGACCCGATTCGGAATCTGTTGTCCTCATTGATTTCTGAGCTTCCTAGCGGCAACAGCGCCACCATTTGTCTGCCATTAAAATTGCACAAAAAAATTCAAAAAAAAAAAAACTTTTGCCTACGTACTAAGTAGGCCACTGCGAATCTTTTTCCCTCTTGAGAGTTTTGTCTAAAATGTCCAGAAGGGGGCGCAACAGCGAACCCGGAAGTGTTTTGACACGTGTTATTTTCAAGATTTAGGGTTAGGTAATGGGGGTTCTACCGATAAGACTCAGGAGCCTCTGAGAGTCCAAAACACAAGTATGAGACATCAAAAATTCCGTAATGGCGACCCGATTCGGAATCTGTTGTCCTCATTGATTTCTGAGCTTCCTAGCGGCAACAGCGCCACCATTTGTCTGCCATTGAAATTGCACAAAAAAATTCAAAAAAAAAAAAACTTTTGCCTACGTACTAAGTAGGCCACTGCGAATCTTTTTCCCTCTTGAGAGTTTTGTCTAAAATGTCCAGAAGGGGGCGCAAAGCGAACCCGGAAGTGTTTTGACACTAAGAATGTGTTTTTGGTTGAAATGCTAAACTTAAAATTGAGTACCAGAAGCGAGCCACATATCATCGCGTTCGTCTTATCGATGGCTACGCGTGGACGTGACTAACTTTTATTTCTGACCTTTGTGGGAGGAGCTATCGCACTTTAAAGGCTAACCCTAGGGTTAGGAACCGTGCGACCGTGTGCGGAGAGACACATATCCAAATGTCCGTCTCGACAAGCTATATAACATACTAAAAGATGGGACCGTGTCGACCTTTGTGGGAGGAGCTATCGCACTTTAAAGGCTAACCCTAGGGTTAGGAACCGTGCGACCGTGTGCGGAGAGACACATATCCAAATGTCCGTCTCGACAAGCTATATAACATACTAAAAGATGGGACCGTGTCGACCTTTGTGGGAGGAGCTATCGCACTTTAAAGGCTAACCCTAGGGTTAGGAACCGTGCGACCGTGTGCGGAGAGACACATATCCAAATGTCCGTCTCGACAAGCTATATAACATACTAAAAGATGGGACCGTGTCGACCTTTGTGGGAGGAGCTATCGCACTTTAAAGGGTTAGGGTTAGGGTTAGGGTTAGGCAATGGGGGTTCGCAAGATTACCGGTAATCTTACCGATAAGACCCAGGAGCCTCTGAACGTCCAGGACACAAGTATGAGACATCTAAAATTCCGTAATGGCGACCCGATTCGGAATCTGTTGTCCTCATTGATTTCTGAGCTTCCTAGCGGCAACAGCGCCACCATTTGTCTGCCATTAAAATTGCACAAAAAAATTCAAAAAAAAAAAAACTTTTGCCTACGTACTAAGTAGGCCACTGCGAATCTTTTTCCCTCTTGAGAGTTTTGTCTAAAATGTCCAGAAGGGGGCGCAACAGCGAACCCGGAAGTGTTTTGACACGTGTTATTTTCAAGATTTAGGGTTAGGTAATGGGGGTTCTACCGATAAGACTCAGGAGCCTCTGAGAGTCCAAAACACAAGTATGAGACATCAAAAATTCCGTAATGGCGACCCGATTCGGAATCTGTTGTCCTCATTGATTTCTGAGCTTCCTAGCGGCAACAGCGCCACCATTTGTCTGCCATTGAAATTGCACAAAAAAATTCAAAAAAAAAAAAACTTTTGCCTACGTACTAAGTAGGCCACTGCGAATCTTTTTCCCTCTTGAGAGTTTTGTCTAAAATGTCCAGAAGGGGGCGCAAAGCGAACCCGGAAGTGTTTTGACACTAAGAATGTGTTTTTGGTTGAAATGCTAAACTTAAAATTGAGTACCAGAAGCGAGCCACATATCATCGCGTTCGTCTTATCGATGGCTACGCGTGGACGTGACTAACTTTTATTTCTGACCTTTGTGGGAGGAGCTATCGCACTTTAAAGGCTAACCCTAGGGTTAGGAACCGTGCGACCGTGTGCGGAGAGACACATATCCAAATGTCCGTCTCGACAAGCTATATAACATACTAAAAGATGGGACCGTGTCGACCTTTGTGGGAGGAGCTATCGCACTTTAAAGGCTAACCCTAGGGTTAGGAACCGTGCGACCGTGTGCGGAGAGACACATATCCAAATGTCCGTCTCGACAAGCTATATAACATACTAAAAGATGGGACCGTGTCGACCTTTGTGGGAGGAGCTATCGCACTTTAAAGGCTAACCCTAGGGTTAGGAACCGTGCGACCGTGTGCGGAGAGACACATATCCAAATGTCCGTCTCGACAAGCTATATAACATACTAAAAGATGGGACCGTGTCGACCTTTGTGGGAGGAGCTATCGCACTTTAAAGGGTTAGGGTTAGGGTTAGGGTTAGGCAATGGGGGTTCGCAAGATTACCGGTAATCTTACCGATAAGACCCAGGAGCCTCTGAACGTCCAGGACACAAGTATGAGACATCTAAAATTCCGTAATGGCGACCCGATTCGGAATCTGTTGTCCTCATTGATTTCTGAGCTTCCTAGCGGCAACAGCGCCACCATTTGTCTGCCATTAAAATTGCACAAAAAAATTCAAAAAAAAAAAAACTTTTGCCTACGTACTAAGTAGGCCACTGCGAATCTTTTTCCCTCTTGAGAGTTTTGTCTAAAATGTCCAGAAGGGGGCGCAACAGCGAACCCGGAAGTGTTTTGACACGTGTTATTTTCAAGATTTAGGGTTAGGTAATGGGGGTTCTACCGATAAGACTCAGGAGCCTCTGAGAGTCCAAAACACAAGTATGAGACATCAAAAATTCCGTAATGGCGACCCGATTCGGAATCTGTTGTCCTCATTGATTTCTGAGCTTCCTAGCGGCAACAGCGCCACCATTTGTCTGCCATTGAAATTGCACAAAAAAATTCAAAAAAAAAAAAACTTTTGCCTACGTACTAAGTAGGCCACTGCGAATCTTTTTCCCTCTTGAGAGTTTTGTCTAAAATGTCCAGAAGGGGGCGCAAAGCGAACCCGGAAGTGTTTTGACACTAAGAATGTGTTTTTGGTTGAAATGCTAAACTTAAAATTGAGTACCAGAAGCGAGCCACATATCATCGCGTTCGTCTTATCGATGGCTACGCGTGGACGTGACTAACTTTTATTTCTGACCTTTGTGGGAGGAGCTATCGCACTTTAAAGGCTAACCCTAGGGTTAGGAACCGTGCGACCGTGTGCGGAGAGACACATATCCAAATGTCCGTCTCGACAAGCTATATAACATACTAAAAGATGGGACCGTGTCGACCTTTGTGGGAGGAGCTATCGCACTTTAAAGGCTAACCCTAGGGTTAGGAACCGTGCGACCGTGTGCGGAGAGACACATATCCAAATGTCCGTCTCGACAAGCTATATAACATACTAAAAGATGGGACCGTGTCGACCTTTGTGGGAGGAGCTATCGCACTTTAAAGGCTAACCCTAGGGTTAGGAACCGTGCGACCGTGTGCGGAGAGACACATATCCAAATGTCCGTCTCGACAAGCTATATAACATACTAAAAGATGGGACCGTGTCGACCTTTGTGGGAGGAGCTATCGCACTTTAAAGGGTTAGGGTTAGGGTTAGGGTTAGGCAATGGGGGTTCGCAAGATTACCGGTAATCTTACCGATAAGACCCAGGAGCCTCTGAACGTCCAGGACACAAGTATGAGACATCTAAAATTCCGTAATGGCGACCCGATTCGGAATCTGTTGTCCTCATTGATTTCTGAGCTTCCTAGCGGCAACAGCGCCACCATTTGTCTGCCATTAAAATTGCACAAAAAAATTCAAAAAAAAAAAAACTTTTGCCTACGTACTAAGTAGGCCACTGCGAATCTTTTTCCCTCTTGAGAGTTTTGTCTAAAATGTCCAGAAGGGGGCGCAACAGCGAACCCGGAAGTGTTTTGACACTTGTGTTATTTTCAAGATTTAGGGTTAGGTAATGGGGGTTCTACCGATAAGACTCAGGAGCCTCTGAGAGTCCAAAACACAAGTATGAGACATCAAAAATTCCGTAATGGCGACCCGATTCGGAATCTGTTGTCCTCATTGATTTCTGAGCTTCCTAGCGGCAACAGCGCCACCATTTGTCTGCCATTGAAATTGCACAAAAAAATTCAAAAAAAAAAAAACTTTTGCCTACGTACTAAGTAGGCCACTGCGAATCTTTTTCCCTCTTGAGAGTTTTGTCTAAAATGTCCAGAAGGGGGCGCAAAGCGAACCCGGAAGTGTTTTGACACTAAGAATGTGTTTTTGGTTGAAATGCTAAACTTAAAATTGAGTACCAGAAGCGAGCCACATATCATCGCGTTCGTCTTATCGATGGCTACGCGTGGACGTGACTAACTTTTATTTCTGACCTTTGTGGGAGGAGCTATCGCACTTTAAAGGCTAACCCTAGGGTTAGGAACCGTGCGACCGTGTGCGGAGAGACACATATCCAAATGTCCGTCTCGACAAGCTATATAACATACTAAAAGATGGGACCGTGTCGACCTTTGTGGGAGGAGCTATCGCACTTTAAAGGCTAACCCTAGGGTTAGGAACCGTGCGACCGTGTGCGGAGAGACACATATCCAAATGTCCGTCTCGACAAGCTATATAACATACTAAAAGATGGGACCGTGTCGACCTTTGTGGGAGGAGCTATCGCACTTTAAAGGGTTAGGGTTAGGGTTAGGGTTAGGCAATGGGGGTTCGCAAGATTACCGGTAATCTTACCGATAAGACCCAGGAGCCTCTGAACGTCCAGGACACAAGTATGAGACATCTAAAATTCCGTAATGGCGACCCGATTCGGAATCTGTTGTCCTCATTGATTTCTGAGCTTCCTAGCGGCAACAGCGCCACCATTTGTCTGCCATTAAAATTGCACAAAAAAATTCAAAAAAAAAAAAACTTTTGCCTACGTACTAAGTAGGCCACTGCGAATCTTTTTCCCTCTTGAGAGTTTTGTCTAAAATGTCCAGAAGGGGGCGCAACAGCGAACCCGGAAGTGTTTTGACACTTGTGTTATTTTCAAGATTTAGGGTTAGGTAATGGGGGTTCTACCGATAAGACTCAGGAGCCTCTGAGAGTCCAAAACACAAGTATGAGACATCAAAAATTCCGTAATGGCGACCCGATTCGGAATCTGTTGTCCTCATTGATTTCTGAGCTTCCTAGCGGCAACAGCGCCACCATTTGTCTGCCATTGAAATTGCACAAAAAAATTCAAAAAAAAAAAAACTTTTGCCTACGTACTAAGTAGGCCACTGCGAATCTTTTTCCCTCTTGAGAGTTTTGTCTAAAATGTCCAGAAGGGGGCGCAAAGCGAACCCGGAAGTGTTTTGACACTAAGAATGTGTTTTTGGTTGAAATGCTAAACTTAAAATTGAGTACCAGAAGCGAGCCACATATCATCGCGTTCGTCTTATCGATGGCTACGCGTGGACGTGACTAACTTTTATTTCTGACCTTTGTGGGAGGAGCTATCGCACTTTAAAGGCTAACCCTAGGGTTAGGAACCGTGCGACCGTGTGCGGAGAGACACATATCCAAATGTCCGTCTCGACAAGCTATATAACATACTAAAAGATGGGACCGTGTCGACCTTTGTGGGAGGAGCTATCGCACTTTAAAGGCTAACCCTAGGGTTAGGAACCGTGCGACCGTGTGCGGAGAGACACATATCCAAATGTCCGTCTCGACAAGCTATATAACATACTAAAAGATGGGACCGTGTCGACCTTTGTGGGAGGAGCTATCGCACTTTAAAGGCTAACCCTAGGGTTAGGAACCGTGCGACCGTGTGCGGAGAGACACATATCCAAATGTCCGTCTCGACAAGCTATATAACATACTAAAAGATGGGACCGTGTCGACCTTTGTGGGAGGAGCTATCGCACTTTAAAGGGTTAGGGTTAGGGTTAGGGTTAGGCAATGGGGGTTCGCAAGATTACCGGTAATCTTACCGATAAGACCCAGGAGCCTCTGAACGTCCAGGACACAAGTATGAGACATCTAAAATTCCGTAATGGCGACCCGATTCGGAATCTGTTGTCCTCATTGATTTCTGAGCTTCCTAGCGGCAACAGCGCCACCATTTGTCTGCCATTAAAATTGCACAAAAAAATTCAAAAAAAAAAAAACTTTTGCCTACGTACTAAGTAGGCCACTGCGAATCTTTTTCCCTCTTGAGAGTTTTGTCTAAAATGTCCAGAAGGGGGCGCAACAGCGAACCCGGAAGTGTTTTGACACGTGTTATTTTCAAGATTTAGGGTTAGGTAATGGGGGTTCTACCGATAAGACTCAGGAGCCTCTGAGAGTCCAAAACACAAGTATGAGACATCAAAAATTCCGTAATGGCGACCCGATTCGGAATCTGTTGTCCTCATTGATTTCTGAGCTTCCTAGCGGCAACAGCGCCACCATTTGTCTGCCATTGAAATTGCACAAAAAAATTCAAAAAAAAAAAAACTTTTGCCTACGTACTAAGTAGGCCACTGCGAATCTTTTTCCCTCTTGAGAGTTTTGTCTAAAATGTCCAGAAGGGGGCGCAAAGCGAACCCGGAAGTGTTTTGACACTAAGAATGTGTTTTTGGTTGAAATGCTAAACTTAAAATTGAGTACCAGAAGCGAGCCACATATCATCGCGTTCGTCTTATCGATGGCTACGCGTGGACGTGACTAACTTTTATTTCTGACCTTTGTGGGAGGAGCTATCGCACTTTAAAGGCTAACCCTAGGGTTAGGAACCGTGCGACCGTGTGCGGAGAGACACATATCCAAATGTCCGTCTCGACAAGCTATATAACATACTAAAAGATGGGACCGTGTCGACCTTTGTGGGAGGAGCTATCGCACTTTAAAGGCTAACCCTAGGGTTAGGAACCGTGCGACCGTGTGCGGAGAGACACATATCCAAATGTCCGTCTCGACAAGCTATATAACATACTAAAAGATGGGACCGTGTCGACCTTTGTGGGAGGAGCTATCGCACTTTAAAGGCTAACCCTAGGGTTAGGAACCGTGCGACCGTGTGCGGAGAGACACATATCCAAATGTCCGTCTCGACAAGCTATATAACATACTAAAAGATGGGACCGTGTCGACCTTTGTGGGAGGAGCTATCGCACTTTAAAGGGTTAGGGTTAGGGTTAGGGTTAGGCAATGGGGGTTCGCAAGATTACCGGTAATCTTACCGATAAGACCCAGGAGCCTCTGAACGTCCAGGACACAAGTATGAGACATCTAAAATTCCGTAATGGCGACCCGATTCGGAATCTGTTGTCCTCATTGATTTCTGAGCTTCCTAGCGGCAACAGCGCCACCATTTGTCTGCCATTAAAATTGCACAAAAAAATTCAAAAAAAAAAAAACTTTTGCCTACGTACTAAGTAGGCCACTGCGAATCTTTTTCCCTCTTGAGAGTTTTGTCTAAAATGTCCAGAAGGGGGCGCAACAGCGAACCCGGAAGTGTTTTGACACGTGTTATTTTCAAGATTTAGGGTTAGGTAATGGGGGTTCTACCGATAAGACTCAGGAGCCTCTGAGAGTCCAAAACACAAGTATGAGACATCAAAAATTCCGTAATGGCGACCCGATTCGGAATCTGTTGTCCTCATTGATTTCTGAGCTTCCTAGCGGCAACAGCGCCACCATTTGTCTGCCATTGAAATTGCACAAAAAAATTCAAAAAAAAAAAAACTTTTGCCTACGTACTAAGTAGGCCACTGCGAATCTTTTTCCCTCTTGAGAGTTTTGTCTAAAATGTCCAGAAGGGGGCGCAAAGCGAACCCGGAAGTGTTTTGACACTAAGAATGTGTTTTTGGTTGAAATGCTAAACTTAAAATTGAGTACCAGAAGCGAGCCACATATCATCGCGTTCGTCTTATCGATGGCTACGCGTGGACGTGACTAACTTTTATTTCTGACCTTTGTGGGAGGAGCTATCGCACTTTAAAGGCTAACCCTAGGGTTAGGAACCGTGCGACCGTGTGCGGAGAGACACATATCCAAATGTCCGTCTCGACAAGCTATATAACATACTAAAAGATGGGACCGTGTCGACCTTTGTGGGAGGAGCTATCGCACTTTAAAGGCTAACCCTAGGGTTAGGAACCGTGCGACCGTGTGCGGAGAGACACATATCCAAATGTCCGTCTCGACAAGCTATATAACATACTAAAAGATGGGACCGTGTCGACCTTTGTGGGAGGAGCTATCGCACTTTAAAGGCTAACCCTAGGGTTAGGAACCGTGCGACCGTGTGCGGAGAGACACATATCCAAATGTCCGTCTCGACAAGCTATATAACATACTAAAAGATGGGACCGTGTCGACCTTTGTGGGAGGAGCTATCGCACTTTAAAGGGTTAGGGTTAGGGTTAGGGTTAGGCAATGGGGGTTCGCAAGATTACCGGTAATCTTACCGATAAGACCCAGGAGCCTCTGAACGTCCAGGACACAAGTATGAGACATCTAAAATTCCGTAATGGCGACCCGATTCGGAATCTGTTGTCCTCATTGATTTCTGAGCTTCCTAGCGGCAACAGCGCCACCATTTGTCTGCCATTAAAATTGCACAAAAAAATTCAAAAAAAAAAAAACTTTTGCCTACGTACTAAGTAGGCCACTGCGAATCTTTTTCCCTCTTGAGAGTTTTGTCTAAAATGTCCAGAAGGGGGCGCAACAGCGAACCCGGAAGTGTTTTGACACTTGTGTTATTTTCAAGATTTAGGGTTAGGTAATGGGGGTTCTACCGATAAGACTCAGGAGCCTCTGAGAGTCCAAAACACAAGTATGAGACATCAAAAATTCCGTAATGGCGACCCGATTCGGAATCTGTTGTCCTCATTGATTTCTGAGCTTCCTAGCGGCAACAGCGCCACCATTTGTCTGCCATTGAAATTGCACAAAAAAATTCAAAAAAAAAAAAACTTTTGCCTACGTACTAAGTAGGCCACTGCGAATCTTTTTCCCTCTTGAGAGTTTTGTCTAAAATGTCCAGAAGGGGGCGCAAAGCGAACCCGGAAGTGTTTTGACACTAAGAATGTGTTTTTGGTTGAAATGCTAAACTTAAAATTGAGTACCAGAAGCGAGCCACATATCATCGCGTTCGTCTTATCGATGGCTACGCGTGGACGTGACTAACTTTTATTTCTGACCTTTGTGGGAGGAGCTATCGCACTTTAAAGGCTAACCCTAGGGTTAGGAACCGTGCGACCGTGTGCGGAGAGACACATATCCAAATGTCCGTCTCGACAAGCTATATAACATACTAAAAGATGGGACCGTGTCGACCTTTGTGGGAGGAGCTATCGCACTTTAAAGGCTAACCCTAGGGTTAGGAACCGTGCGACCGTGTGCGGAGAGACACATATCCAAATGTCCGTCTCGACAAGCTATATAACATACTAAAAGATGGGACCGTGTCGACCTTTGTGGGAGGAGCTATCGCACTTTAAAGGCTAACCCTAGGGTTAGGAACCGTGCGACCGTGTGCGGAGAGACACATATCCAAATGTCCGTCTCGACAAGCTATATAACATACTAAAAGATGGGACCGTGTCGACCTTTGTGGGAGGAGCTATCGCACTTTAAAGGGTTAGGGTTAGGGTTAGGGTTAGGCAATGGGGGTTCGCAAGATTACCGGTAATCTTACCGATAAGACCCAGGAGCCTCTGAACGTCCAGGACACAAGTATGAGACATCTAAAATTCCGTAATGGCGACCCGATTCGGAATCTGTTGTCCTCATTGATTTCTGAGCTTCCTAGCGGCAACAGCGCCACCATTTGTCTGCCATTAAAATTGCACAAAAAAATTCAAAAAAAAAAAAACTTTTGCCTACGTACTAAGTAGGCCACTGCGAATCTTTTTCCCTCTTGAGAGTTTTGTCTAAAATGTCCAGAAGGGGGCGCAACAGCGAACCCGGAAGTGTTTTGACACGTGTTATTTTCAAGATTTAGGGTTAGGTAATGGGGGTTCTACCGATAAGACTCAGGAGCCTCTGAGAGTCCAAAACACAAGTATGAGACATCAAAAATTCCGTAATGGCGACCCGATTCGGAATCTGTTGTCCTCATTGATTTCTGAGCTTCCTAGCGGCAACAGCGCCACCATTTGTCTGCCATTGAAATTGCACAAAAAAATTCAAAAAAAAAAAAACTTTTGCCTACGTACTAAGTAGGCCACTGCGAATCTTTTTCCCTCTTGAGAGTTTTGTCTAAAATGTCCAGAAGGGGGCGCAAAGCGAACCCGGAAGTGTTTTGACACTAAGAATGTGTTTTTGGTTGAAATGCTAAACTTAAAATTGAGTACCAGAAGCGAGCCACATATCATCGCGTTCGTCTTATCGATGGCTACGCGTGGACGTGACTAACTTTTATTTCTGACCTTTGTGGGAGGAGCTATCGCACTTTAAAGGCTAACCCTAGGGTTAGGAACCGTGCGACCGTGTGCGGAGAGACACATATCCAAATGTCCGTCTCGACAAGCTATATAACATACTAAAAGATGGGACCGTGTCGACCTTTGTGGGAGGAGCTATCGCACTTTAAAGGCTAACCCTAGGGTTAGGAACCGTGCGACCGTGTGCGGAGAGACACATATCCAAATGTCCGTCTCGACAAGCTATATAACATACTAAAAGATGGGACCGTGTCGACCTTTGTGGGAGGAGCTATCGCACTTTAAAGGCTAACCCTAGGGTTAGGAACCGTGCGACCGTGTGCGGAGAGACACATATCCAAATGTCCGTCTCGACAAGCTATATAACATACTAAAAGATGGGACCGTGTCGACCTTTGTGGGAGGAGCTATCGCACTTTAAAGGGTTAGGGTTAGGGTTAGGGTTAGGGCAATGGGGGTTCGCAAGATTACCGGTAATCTTACCGATAAGACCCAGGAGCCTCTGAACGTCCAGGACACAAGTATGAGACATCTAAAATTCCGTAATGGCGACCCGATTCGGAATCTGTTGTCCTCATTGATTTCTGAGCTTCCTAGCGGCAACAGCGCCACCATTTGTCTGCCATTAAAATTGCACAAAGAAATTCAAAAAAAAAAAAACTTTTGCCTACGTACTAAGTAGGCCACTGCGAATCTTTTTCCCTCTTGAGAGTTTTGTCTAAAATGTCCAGAAGGGGGCGCAACAGCGAACCCGGAAGTGTTTTGACACTTGTGTTATTTTCAAGATTTAGGGTTAGGTAATGGGGGTTCTACCGATAAGACTCAGGAGCCTCTGAGAGTCCAAAACACAAGTATGAGACATCAAAAATTCCGTAATGGCGACCCGATTCGGAATCTGTTGTCCTCATTGATTTCTGAGCTTCCTAGCGGCAACAGCGCCACCATTTGTCTGCCATTGAAATTGCACAAAAAAATTCAAAAAAAAAAAAACTTTTGCCTACGTACTAAGTAGGCCACTGCGAATCTTTTTCCCTCTTGAGAGTTTTGTCTAAAATGTCCAGAAGGGGGCGCAAAGCGAACCCGGAAGTGTTTTGACACTTGTGTTTTTTTCCAGATTTTTTTTTTTTTTTTTTAGGGTTAGGCTTAGTGTATACAAGTCTGCGGGTTAGGTTTAGGGTGAGGGTTTGAGATAGGTAGTAGTTGTAGTACTAAGACTGGTTAGGGTTAGTGTATACAAGTCTGCGGGTTAGGTTCAGGGTGAGGGTTTGAGATAGGTTGTAGTTGTAGTACTAAGACAAGTCTAAGTCCACATCAAGAAGGTTTTTTTTTTTTTTTTTTTTTGGTTTAGTTTCTTTTTTTTTTTTCTTTTTTTTGATATTTTTCTTTTTTTTTTTGAATTTTTTTTCTTTTTTTTTCTTTTTTTTTTTAAATTTTTTTTCTTTTTTTGCATGTTTCAAGTGATTTGGGATCGACTGGTAATAGTCCCCAGTGCACTTATTTTGGTGTCCCCAAGCTCTGGGACTTAGTAAAATTTACCCCAGACCTTAGGAGTGTCGTAGAGCGACGGGACCAATTCCATTAAATCCGGCATGAAAAAGTGATTCAGAAAATGTGTTGTTTGAAAAAAATAAATAATAATTGAGCTCTAGGGGCTGAAAAAACGTGTCTCTTTTGATTTGGCGGAGAGTTAGCAGTGTCGGAGAGCTACGAAACCACTTCCATCGGATTCGGGACGCTTCAAACATTTAGAAACAGTCTTGTTTGTGAAGACAGCAATTTTTTTGAATATCTTATTGAATTTTAAAGCTGCAAGGCCGCAAAATAAAGCCTAAAATGTCAACGCTTGACCTTTGGGTCTTCGGAGTGTCTTTGAGCGTCGGGAGTTGGCTCCCTAGACTCACTTTTTCCCGCTGAATACAGCCGTGGTGGTCTCGTGTCTCTACGATGTCGGGAAGTGGGTGTAATAGCCACTTAGCCGCCAGAAAACTTCTGTAAAAAACCGAGACCATTTTCCGACTCAGAACGACGAGGCGGACGCGCTGATATGTGTTTCCCAGCACACGGACTTACGGTTCTCTTAATTGGCTAGGGTTAGGGTTAGTTTTCAACGCGCGATAGCTCTTGAACGATACGTCCGTCAGACAAGTAATTGACGTTGGCGTTTCCAGCTTTCCGAGGCCTACGATCTGATATGTCCGCCATTGTCGTGCGACCCCCGTAGCCCCTAACCCTAACCCTAGATAACCCTAGTTTTACCTGATCGAAAGGCTTATAGGGTTACCGATGCTAAGAATGTGTTTTTGGTTGAAATGCTAAACTTAAAATTGAGTACCAGAAGCGAGCCACATATCATCGCGTTCGTCTTATCGATGGCTACGCGTGGACGTGACTAACTTTTATTTCTGACCTTTGTGGGAGGAGCTATCGCACTTTAAAGGCTAACCCTAGGGTTAGGAACCGTGCGACCGTGTGCGGAGAGACACATATCCAAATGTCCGTCTCGACAAGCTATATAACATACTAAAAGATGGGACCGTGTCGACCTTTGTGGGAGGAGCTATCGCACTTTAAAGGCTAACCCTAGGGTTAGGAACCGTGCGACCGTGTGCGGAGAGACACATATCCAAATGTCCGTCTCGACAAGCTATATAACATACTAAAAGATGGGACCGTGTCGACCTTTGTGGGAGGAGCTATCGCACTTTAAAGGCTAACCCTAGGGTTAGGAACCGTGCGACCGTGTGCGGAGAGACACATATCCAAATGTCCGTCTCGACAAGCTATATAACATACTAAAAGATGGGACCGTGTCGACCTTTGTGGGAGGAGCTATCGCACTTTAAAGGGTTAGGGTTAGGGTTAGGGTTAGGGCAATGGGGGTTCGCAAGATTACCGGTAATCTTACCGATAAGACCCAGGAGCCTCTGAACGTCCAGGACACAAGTATGAGACATCTAAAATTCCGTAATGGCGACCCGATTCGGAATCTGTTGTCCTCATTGATTTCTGAGCTTCCTAGCGGCAACAGCGCCACCATTTGTCTGCCATTAAAATTGCACAAAAAAATTCAAAAAAAAAAAAACTTTTGCCTACGTACTAAGTAGGCCACTGCGAATCTTTTTCCCTCTTGAGAGTTTTGTCTAAAATGTCCAGAAGGGGGCGCAACAGCGAACCCGGAAGTGTTTTGACACTTGTGTTATTTTCAAGATTTAGGGTTAGGTAATGGGGGTTCTACCGATAAGACTCAGGAGCCTCTGAGAGTCCAAAACACAAGTATGAGACATCAAAAATTCCGTAATGGCGACCCGATTCGGAATCTGTTGTCCTCATTGATTTCTGAGCTTCCTAGCGGCAACAGCGCCACCATTTGTCTGCCATTGAAATTGCACAAAAAAATTCAAAAAAAAAAAAACTTTTGCCTACGTACTAAGTAGGCCACTGCGAATCTTTTTCCCTCTTGAGAGTTTTGTCTAAAATGTCCAGAAGGGGGCGCAAAGCGAACCCGGAAGTGTTTTGACACTTGTGTTTTTTTCCAGATTTTTTTTTTTTTTTTTTAGGGTTAGGCTTAGTGTATACAAGTCTGCGGGTTAGGTTTAGGGTGAGGGTTTGAGATAGGTAGTAGTTGTAGTACTAAGACTGGTTAGGGTTAGTGTATACAAGTCTGCGGGTTAGGTTCAGGGTGAGGGTTTGAGATAGGTTGTAGTTGTAGTACTAAGACAAGTCTAAGTCCACATCAAGAAGGTTTTTTTTTTTTTTTTTTTTTTGGTTTAGTTTCTTTTTTTTTTTTCTTTTTTTTGATATTTTTCTTTTTTTTTTTGAATTTTTTTTCTTTTTTTTTCTTTTTTTTTTAAATTTTTTTTCTTTTTTTGCATGTTTCAAGTGATTTGGGATCGACTGGTAATAGTCCCCAGTGCACTTATTTTGGTGTCCCCAAGCTCTGGGACTTAGTAAAATTTACCCCAGACCTTAGGAGTGTCGTAGAGCGACGGGACCAATTCCATTAAATCCGGCATGAAAAAGTGATTCAGAAAATGTGTTGTTTGAAAAAAATAAATAATAATTGAGCTCTAGGGGCTGAAAAAACGTGTCTCTTTTGATTTGGCGGAGAGTTAGCAGTGTCGGAGAGCTACGAAACCACTTCCATCGGATTCGGGACGCTTCAAACATTTAGAAACAGTCTTGTTTGTGAAGACAGCAATTTTTTTGAATATCTTATTGAATTTTAAAGCTGCAAGGCCGCAAAATAAAGCCTAAAATGTCAACGCTTGACCTTTGGGTCTTCGGAGTGTCTTTGAGCGTCGGGAGTTGGCTCCCTAGACTCACTTTTTCCCGCTGAATACAGCCGTGGTGGTCTCGTGTCTCTACGATGTCGGGAAGTGGGTGTAATAGCCACTTAGCCGCCAGAAAACTTCTGTAAAAAACCGAGACCATTTTCCGACTCAGAACGACGAGGCGGACGCGCTGATATGTGTTTCCCAGCACACGGACTTACGGTTCTCTTAATTGGCTAGGGTTAGGGTTAGTTTTCAACGCGCGATAGCTCTTGAACGATACGTCCGTCAGACAAGTAATTGACGTTGGCGTTTCCAGCTTTCCGAGGCCTACGATCTGATATGTCCGCCATTGTCGTGCGACCCCCGTAGCCCCTAACCCTAACCCTAGATAACCCTAGTTTTACCTGATCGAAAGGCTTATAGGGTTACCGATGCTAAGAATGTGTTTTTGGTTGAAATGCTAAACTTAAAATTGAGTACCAGAAGCGAGCCACATATCATCGCGTTCGTCTTATCGATGGCTACGCGTGGACGTGACTAACTTTTATTTCTGACCTTTGTGGGAGGAGCTATCGCACTTTAAAGGCTAACCCTAGGGTTAGGAACCGTGCGACCGTGTGCGGAGAGACACATATCCAAATGTCCGTCTCGACAAGCTATATAACATACTAAAAGATGGGACCGTGTCGACCTTTGTGGGAGGAGCTATCGCACTTTAAAGGCTAACCCTAGGGTTAGGAACCGTGCGACCGTGTGCGGAGAGACACATATCCAAATGTCCGTCTCGACAAGCTATATAACATACTAAAAGATGGGACCGTGTCGACCTTTGTGGGAGGAGCTATCGCACTTTAAAGGCTAACCCTAGGGTTAGGAACCGTGCGACCGTGTGCGGAGAGACACATATCCAAATGTCCGTCTCGACAAGCTATATAACATACTAAAAGATGGGACCGTGTCGACCTTTGTGGGAGGAGCTATCGCACTTTAAAGGGTTAGGGTTAGGGTTAGGGTTAGGGCAATGGGGGTTCGCAAGATTACCGGTAATCTTACCGATAAGACCCAGGAGCCTCTGAACGTCCAGGACACAAGTATGAGACATCTAAAATTCCGTAATGGCGACCCGATTCGGAATCTGTTGTCCTCATTGATTTCTGAGCTTCCTAGCGGCAACAGCGCCACCATTTGTCTGCCATTGAAATTGCACAAAAAAATTCAAAAAAAAAAAAACTTTTGCCTACGTACTAAGTAGGCCACTGCGAATCTTTTTCCCTCTTGAGAGTTTTGTCTAAAATGTCCAGAAGGGGGCGCAAAGCGAACCCGGAAGTGTTTTGACACTTGTGTTTTTTTCCAGATTTTTTTTTTTTTTTTTTAGGGTTAGGCTTAGTGTATACAAGTCTGCGGGTTAGGTTTAGGGTGAGGGTTTGAGATAGGTAGTAGTTGTAGTACTAAGACTGGTTAGGGTTAGTGTATACAAGTCTGCGGGTTAGGTTCAGGGTGAGGGTTTGAGATAGGTTGTAGTTGTAGTACTAAGACAAGTCTAAGTCCACATCAAGAAGGTTTTTTTTTTTTTTTTTTTTTTTTTTGGTTTAGTTTCTTTTTTTTTTCTCTTTTTTTTTGATTTTTTTTTTTTTTTTTTGAATTTTTTTTCTTTTTTTTTTTTTTTTCTTTTTTTTTTTAATTTTTTTTCTTTTTTTGCATGTTTCAAGTGATTTGGGATCGACTGGTAATAGTCCCCAGTGCACTTATTTTGGTGTCCCCAAGCTCTGGGACTTAGTAAAATTTACCCCAGACCTTAGGAGTGTCGTAGAGCGACGGGACCAATTCCATTAAATCCGGCATGAAAAAGTGATTCAGAAAATGTGTTGTTTGAAAAAAAAAAATAATAATTGAGCTCTAGGGGCTGAAAAAACGTGTCTCTTTTGATTTGGCGGAGAGTTAGCAGTGTCGGAGAGCTACGAAACCACTTCCATCGGATTCGGGACGCTTCAAACATTTAGAAACAGTCTTGTTTGTGAAGACAGCAATTTTTTTGAATATCTTATTGAATTTTAAAGCTGCAAGGCCGCAAAATAAAGCCTAAAATGTCAACGCTTGACCTTTGGGTCTTCGGAGTGTCTTTGAGCGTCGGGAGTTGGCTCCCTAGACTCACTTTTTCCCGCTGAATACAGCCGTGGTGGTCTCGTGTCTCTACGATGTCGGGAAGTGGGTGTAATAGCCACTTAGCCGCCAGAAAACTTCTGTAAAAAACCGAGACCATTTTCCGACTCAGAACGACGAGGCGGACGCGCTGATATGTGTTTCCCAGCACACGGACTTACGGTTCTCTTAATTGGCTAGGGTTAGGGTTAGTTTTCAACGCGCGATAGCTCTTGAACGATACGTCCGTCAGACAAGTAATAACGTTGGCGTTTCCAGCTTTCCGAGGCCTACGATCTGATATGTCCGCCATTGTCGTGCGACCCCCGTAGCCCCTAACCCTAACCCTAGATAACCCTAGTTTTACCTGATCGAAAGGCTTATAGGGTTACCGATGCTAAGAATGTGTTTTTGGTTGAAATGCTAAACTTAAAATTGAGTACCAGAAGCGAGCCACATATCATCGCGTTCGTCTTATCGATGGCTACGCGTGGACGTGACTAACTTTTATTTCTGACCTTTGTGGGAGGAGCTATCGCACTTTAAAGGCTAACCCTAGGGTTAGGAACCGTGCGACCGTGTGCGGAGAGACACATATCCAAA
Organism: Protomyctophum bolini; assembly: GCF_963924005.1. Classification (NCBI taxonomy): domain Eukaryota; kingdom Metazoa; phylum Chordata; class Actinopteri; order Myctophiformes; family Myctophidae; genus Protomyctophum; species Protomyctophum bolini. The sequence goes on along the minus strand of NW_027666040.1, from coordinate 109,055 downwards.
TGTCCGTCTCGACAAGCTATATAACATACTAAAAGATGGGACCGTGTCGACCTTTGTGGGAGGAGCTATCGCACTTTAAAGGCTAACCCTAGGGTTAGGAACCGTGCGACCGTGTGCGGAGAGACACATATCCAAATGTCCGTCTCGACAAGCTATATAACATACTAAAAGATGGGACCGTGTCGACCTTTGTGGGAGGAGCTATCGCACTTTAAAGGCTAACCCTAGGGTTAGGAACCGTGCGACCGTGTGCGGAGAGACACATATCCAAATGTCCGTCTCGACAAGCTATATAACATACTAAAAGATGGGACCGTGTCGACCTTTGTGGGAGGAGCTATCGCACTTTAAAGGGTTAGGGTTAGGGTTAGGGTTAGGGCAATGGGGGTTCGCAAGATTACCGGTAATCTTACCGATAAGACCCAGGAGCCTCTGAACGTCCAGGACACAAGTATGAGACATCTAAAATTCCGTAATGGCGACCCGATTCGGAATCTGTTGTCCTCATTGATTTCTGAGCTTCCTAGCGGCAACAGCGCCACCATTTGTCTGCCATTGAAATTGCACAAAAAAATTCAAAAAAAAAAAAACTTTTGCCTACGTACTAAGTAGGCCACTGCGAATCTTTTTCCCTCTTGAGAGTTTTGTCTAAAATGTCCAGAAGGGGGCGCAAAGCGAACCCGGAAGTGTTTTGACACTTGTGTTTTTTTCCAGATTTTTTTTTTTTTTTTTTAGGGTTAGGCTTAGTGTATACAAGTCTGCGGGTTAGGTTTAGGGTGAGGGTTTGAGATAGGTAGTAGTTGTAGTACTAAGACTGGTTAGGGTTAGTGTATACAAGTCTGCGGGTTAGGTTCAGGGTGAGGGTTTGAGATAGGTTGTAGTTGTAGTACTAAGACAAGTCTAAGTCCACATCAAGAAGGTTTTTTTTTTTTTTTTTTTTTTTTTTGGTTTAGTTTCTTTTTTTTTTCTTTTTTTTTTTAATTTTTTTTCTTTTTTTGCATGTTTCAAGTGATTTGGGATCGACTGGTAATAGTCCCCAGTGCACTTATTTTGGTGTCCCCAAGCTCTGGGACTTAGTAAAATTTACCCCAGACCTTAGGAGTGTCGTAGAGCGACGGGACCAATTCCATTAAATCCGGCATGAAAAAGTGATTCAGAAAATGTGTTGTTTGAAAAAAAATAATAATAATTGAGCTCTAGGGGCTGAAAAAACGTGTCTCTTTTGATTTGGCGGAGAGTTAGCAGTGTCGGAGAGCTACGAAACCACTTCCATCGGATTCGGGACGCTTCAAACATTTAGAAACAGTCTTGTTTGTGAAGACAGCAATTTTTTTGAATATCTTATTGAATTTTAAAGCTGCAAGGCCGCAAAATAAAGCCTAAAATGTCAACGCTTGACCTTTGGGTCTTCGGAGTGTCTTTGAGCGTCGGGAGTTGGCTCCCTAGACTCACTTTTTCCCGCTGAATACAGCCGTGGTGGTCTCGTGTCTCTACGATGTCGGGAAGTGGGTGTAATAGCCACTTAGCCGCCAGAAAACTTCTGTAAAAAACCGAGACCATTTTCCGACTCAGAACGACGAGGCGGACGCGCTGATATGTGTTTCCCAGCACACGGACTTACGGTTCTCTTAATTGGCTAGGGTTAGGGTTAGTTTTCAACGCGCGATAGCTCTTGAACGATACGTCCGTCAGACAAGTAATTGACGTTGGCGTTTCCAGCTTTCCGAGGCCTACGATCTGATATGTCCGCCATTGTCGTGCGACCCCCGTAGCCCCTAACCCTAACCCTAGATAACCCTAGTTTTACCTGATCGAAAGGCTTATAGGGTTACCGATGCTAAGAATGTGTTTTTGGTTGAAATGCTAAACTTAAAATTGAGTACCAGAAGCGAGCCACATATCATCGCGTTCGTCTTATCGATGGCTACGCGTGGACGTGACTAACTTTTATTTCTGACCTTTGTGGGAGGAGCTATCGCACTTTAAAGGCTAACCCTAGGGTTAGGAACCGTGCGACCGTGTGCGGAGAGACACATATCCAAATGTCCGTCTCGACAAGCTATATAACATACTAAAAGATGGGACCGTGTCGACCTTTGTGGGAGGAGCTATCGCACTTTAAAGGCTAACCCTAGGGTTAGGAACCGTGCGACCGTGTGCGGAGAGACACATATCCAAATGTCCGTCTCGACAAGCTATATAACATACTAAAAGATGGGACCGTGTCGACCTTTGTGGGAGGAGCTATCGCACTTTAAAGGCTAACCCTAGGGTTAGGAACCGTGCGACCGTGTGCGGAGAGACACATATCCAAATGTCCGTCTCGACAAGCTATATAACATACTAAAAGATGGGACCGTGTCGACCTTTGTGGGAGGAGCTATCGCACTTTAAAGGGTTAGGGTTAGGGTTAGGGTTAGGGCAATGGGGGTTCGCAAGATTACCGGTAATCTTACCGATAAGACCCAGGAGCCTCTGAACGTCCAGGACACAAGTATGAGACATCTAAAATTCCGTAATGGCGACCCGATTCGGAATCTGTTGTCCTCATTGATTTCTGAGCTTCCTAGCGGCAACAGCGCCACCATTTGTCTGCCATTGAAATTGCACAAAAAAATTCAAAAAAAAAAAAACTTTTGCCTACGTACTAAGTAGGCCACTGCGAATCTTTTTCCCTCTTGAGAGTTTTGTCTAAAATGTCCAGAAGGGGGCGCAAAGCGAACCCGGAAGTGTTTTGACACTTGTGTTTTTTTCCAGATTTTTTTTTTTTTTTTTTAGGGTTAGGCTTAGTGTATACAAGTCTGCGGGTTAGGTTTAGGGTGAGGGTTTGAGATAGGTAGTAGTTGTAGTACTAAGACTGGTTAGGGTTAGTGTATACAAGTCTGCGGGTTAGGTTCAGGGTGAGGGTTTGAGATAGGTTGTAGTTGTAGTACTAAGACAAGTCTAAGTCCACATCAAGAAGGTTTTTTTTTTTTTTTTTTTTTTTTTTGGTTTAGTTTCTTTTTTTTTTCTCTTTTTTTTTGATTTTTTTTTTTTTTTTTTGAATTTTTTTTCTTTTTTTTTTTTTTTTCTTTTTTTTTTTAATTTTTTTTCTTTTTTTGCATGTTTCAAGTGATTTGGGATCGACTGGTAATAGTCCCCAGTGCACTTATTTTGGTGTCCCCAAGCTCTGGGACTTAGTAAAATTTACCCCAGACCTTAGGAGTGTCGTAGAGCGACGGGACCAATTCCATTAAATCCGGCATGAAAAAGTGATTCAGAAAATGTGTTGTTTGAAAAAAAAAAATAATAATTGAGCTCTAGGGGCTGAAAAAACGTGTCTCTTTTGATTTGGCGGAGAGTTAGCAGTGTCGGAGAGCTACGAAACCACTTCCATCGGATTCGGGACGCTTCAAACATTTAGAAACAGTCTTGTTTGTGAAGACAGCAATTTTTTTGAATATCTTATTGAATTTTAAAGCTGCAAGGCCGCAAAATAAAGCCTAAAATGTCAACGCTTGACCTTTGGGTCTTCGGAGTGTCTTTGAGCGTCGGGAGTTGGCTCCCTAGACTCACTTTTTCCCGCTGAATACAGCCGTGGTGGTCTCGTGTCTCTACGATGTCGGGAAGTGGGTGTAATAGCCACTTAGCCGCCAGAAAACTTCTGTAAAAAACCGAGACCATTTTCCGACTCAGAACGACGAGGCGGACGCGCTGATATGTGTTTCCCAGCACACGGACTTACGGTTCTCTTAATTGGCTAGGGTTAGGGTTAGTTTTCAACGCGCGATAGCTCTTGAACGATACGTCCGTCAGACAAGTAATAACGTTGGCGTTTCCAGCTTTCCGAGGCCTACGATCTGATATGTCCGCCATTGTCGTGCGACCCCCGTAGCCCCTAACCCTAACCCTAGATAACCCTAGTTTTACCTGATCGAAAGGCTTATAGGGTTACCGATGCTAAGAATGTGTTTTTGGTTGAAATGCTAAACTTAAAATTGAGTACCAGAAGCGAGCCACATATCATCGCGTTCGTCTTATCGATGGCTACGCGTGGACGTGACTAACTTTTATTTCTGACCTTTGTGGGAGGAGCTATCGCACTTTAAAGGCTAACCCTAGGGTTAGGAACCGTGCGACCGTGTGCGGAGAGACACATATCCAAATGTCCGTCTCGACAAGCTATATAACATACTAAAAGATGGGACCGTGTCGACCTTTGTGGGAGGAGCTATCGCACTTTAAAGGCTAACCCTAGGGTTAGGAACCGTGCGACCGTGTGCGGAGAGACACATATCCAAATGTCCGTCTCGACAAGCTATATAACATACTAAAAGATGGGACCGTGTCGACCTTTGTGGGAGGAGCTATCGCACTTTAAAGGCTAACCCTAGGGTTAGGAACCGTGCGACCGTGTGCGGAGAGACACATATCCAAATGTCCGTCTCGACAAGCTATATAACATACTAAAAGATGGGACCGTGTCGACCTTTGTGGGAGGAGCTATCGCACTTTAAAGGGTTAGGGTTAGGGTTAGGGTTAGGGCAATGGGGGTTCGCAAGATTACCGGTAATCTTACCGATAAGACCCAGGAGCCTCTGAACGTCCAGGACACAAGTATGAGACATCTAAAATTCCGTAATGGCGACCCGATTCGGAATCTGTTGTCCTCATTGATTTCTGAGCTTCCTAGCGGCAACAGCGCCACCATTTGTCTGCCATTGAAATTGCACAAAAAAATTCAAAAAAAAAAAAACTTTTGCCTACGTACTAAGTAGGCCACTGCGAATCTTTTTCCCTCTTGAGAGTTTTGTCTAAAATGTCCAGAAGGGGGCGCAAAGCGAACCCGGAAGTGTTTTGACACTTGTGTTTTTTTCCAGATTTTTTTTTTTTTTTTTTAGGGTTAGGCTTAGTGTATACAAGTCTGCGGGTTAGGTTTAGGGTGAGGGTTTGAGATAGGTAGTAGTTGTAGTACTAAGACTGGTTAGGGTTAGTGTATACAAGTCTGCGGGTTAGGTTCAGGGTGAGGGTTTGAGATAGGTTGTAGTTGTAGTACTAAGACAAGTCTAAGTCCACATCAAGAAGGTTTTTTTTTTTTTTTTTTTTTTTTTTGGTTTAGTTTCTTTTTTTTTTCTTTTTTTTTTTAATTTTTTTTCTTTTTTTGCATGTTTCAAGTGATTTGGGATCGACTGGTAATAGTCCCCAGTGCACTTATTTTGGTGTCCCCAAGCTCTGGGACTTAGTAAAATTTACCCCAGACCTTAGGAGTGTCGTAGAGCGACGGGACCAATTCCATTAAATCCGGCATGAAAAAGTGATTCAGAAAATGTGTTGTTTGAAAAAAAATAATAATAATTGAGCTCTAGGGGCTGAAAAAACGTGTCTCTTTTGATTTGGCGGAGAGTTAGCAGTGTCGGAGAGCTACGAAACCACTTCCATCGGATTCGGGACGCTTCAAACATTTAGAAACAGTCTTGTTTGTGAAGACAGCAATTTTTTTGAATATCTTATTGAATTTTAAAGCTGCAAGGCCGCAAAATAAAGCCTAAAATGTCAACGCTTGACCTTTGGGTCTTCGGAGTGTCTTTGAGCGTCGGGAGTTGGCTCCCTAGACTCACTTTTTCCCGCTGAATACAGCCGTGGTGGTCTCGTGTCTCTACGATGTCGGGAAGTGGGTGTAATAGCCACTTAGCCGCCAGAAAACTTCTGTAAAAAACCGAGACCATTTTCCGACTCAGAACGACGAGGCGGACGCGCTGATATGTGTTTCCCAGCACACGGACTTACGGTTCTCTTAATTGGCTAGGGTTAGGGTTAGTTTTCAACGCGCGATAGCTCTTGAACGATACGTCCGTCAGACAAGTAATTGACGTTGGCGTTTCCAGCTTTCCGAGGCCTACGATCTGATATGTCCGCCATTGTCGTGCGACCCCCGTAGCCCCTAACCCTAACCCTAGATAACCCTAGTTTTACCTGATCGAAAGGCTTATAGGGTTACCGATGCTAAGAATGTGTTTTTGGTTGAAATGCTAAACTTAAAATTGAGTACCAGAAGCGAGCCACATATCATCGCGTTCGTCTTATCGATGGCTACGCGTGGACGTGACTAACTTTTATTTCTGACCTTTGTGGGAGGAGCTATCGCACTTTAAAGGCTAACCCTAGGGTTAGGAACCGTGCGACCGTGTGCGGAGAGACACATATCCAAATGTCCGTCTCGACAAGCTATATAACATACTAAAAGATGGGACCGTGTCGACCTTTGTGGGAGGAGCTATCGCACTTTAAAGGCTAACCCTAGGGTTAGGAACCGTGCGACCGTGTGCGGAGAGACACATATCCAAATGTCCGTCTCGACAAGCTATATAACATACTAAAAGATGGGACCGTGTCGACCTTTGTGGGAGGAGCTATCGCACTTTAAAGGCTAACCCTAGGGTTAGGAACCGTGCGACCGTGTGCGGAGAGACACATATCCAAATGTCCGTCTCGACAAGCTATATAACATACTAAAAGATGGGACCGTGTCGACCTTTGTGGGAGGAGCTATCGCACTTTAAAGGGTTAGGGTTAGGGTTAGGGTTAGGGCAATGGGGGTTCGCAAGATTACCGGTAATCTTACCGATAAGACCCAGGAGCCTCTGAACGTCCAGGACACAAGTATGAGACATCTAAAATTCCGTAATGGCGACCCGATTCGGAATCTGTTGTCCTCATTGATTTCTGAGCTTCCTAGCGGCAACAGCGCCACCATTTGTCTGCCATTGAAATTGCACAAAAAAATTCAAAAAAAAAAAAACTTTTGCCTACGTACTAAGTAGGCCACTGCGAATCTTTTTCCCTCTTGAGAGTTTTGTCTAAAATGTCCAGAAGGGGGCGCAAAGCGAACCCGGAAGTGTTTTGACACTTGTGTTTTTTTCCAGATTTTTTTTTTTTTTTTTTAGGGTTAGGCTTAGTGTATACAAGTCTGCGGGTTAGGTTTAGGGTGAGGGTTTGAGATAGGTAGTAGTTGTAGTACTAAGACTGGTTAGGGTTAGTGTATACAAGTCTGCGGGTTAGGTTCAGGGTGAGGGTTTGAGATAGGTTGTAGTTGTAGTACTAAGACAAGTCTAAGTCCACATCAAGAAGGTTTTTTTTTTTTTTTTTTTTTTTTTTGGTTTAGTTTCTTTTTTTTTTCTTTTTTTTTTTAATTTTTTTTCTTTTTTTGCATGTTTCAAGTGATTTGGGATCGACTGGTAATAGTCCCCAGTGCACTTATTTTGGTGTCCCCAAGCTCTGGGACTTAGTAAAATTTACCCCAGACCTTAGGAGTGTCGTAGAGCGACGGGACCAATTCCATTAAATCCGGCATGAAAAAGTGATTCAGAAAATGTGTTGTTTGAAAAAAAATAATAATAATTGAGCTCTAGGGGCTGAAAAAACGTGTCTCTTTTGATTTGGCGGAGAGTTAGCAGTGTCGGAGAGCTACGAAACCACTTCCATCGGATTCGGGACGCTTCAAACATTTAGAAACAGTCTTGTTTGTGAAGACAGCAATTTTTTTGAATATCTTATTGAATTTTAAAGCTGCAAGGCCGCAAAATAAAGCCTAAAATGTCAACGCTTGACCTTTGGGTCTTCGGAGTGTCTTTGAGCGTCGGGAGTTGGCTCCCTAGACTCACTTTTTCCCGCTGAATACAGCCGTGGTGGTCTCGTGTCTCTACGATGTCGGGAAGTGGGTGTAATAGCCACTTAGCCGCCAGAAAACTTCTGTAAAAAACCGAGACCATTTTCCGACTCAGAACGACGAGGCGGACGCGCTGATATGTGTTTCCCAGCACACGGACTTACGGTTCTCTTAATTGGCTAGGGTTAGGGTTAGTTTTCAACGCGCGATAGCTCTTGAACGATACGTCCGTCAGACAAGTAATTGACGTTGGCGTTTCCAGCTTTCCGAGGCCTACGATCTGATATGTCCGCCATTGTCGTGCGACCCCCGTAGCCCCTAACCCTAACCCTAGATAACCCTAGTTTTACCTGATCGAAAGGCTTATAGGGTTACCGATGCTAAGAATGTGTTTTTGGTTGAAATGCTAAACTTAAAATTGAGTACCAGAAGCGAGCCACATATCATCGCGTTCGTCTTATCGATGGCTACGCGTGGACGTGACTAACTTTTATTTCTGACCTTTGTGGGAGGAGCTATCGCACTTTAAAGGCTAACCCTAGGGTTAGGAACCGTGCGACCGTGTGCGGAGAGACACATATCCAAATGTCCGTCTCGACAAGCTATATAACATACTAAAAGATGGGACCGTGTCGACCTTTGTGGGAGGAGCTATCGCACTTTAAAGGCTAACCCTAGGGTTAGGAACCGTGCGACCGTGTGCGGAGAGACACATATCCAAATGTCCGTCTCGACAAGCTATATAACATACTAAAAGATGGGACCGTGTCGACCTTTGTGGGAGGAGCTATCGCACTTTAAAGGCTAACCCTAGGGTTAGGAACCGTGCGACCGTGTGCGGAGAGACACATATCCAAATGTCCGTCTCGACAAGCTATATAACATACTAAAAGATGGGACCGTGTCGACCTTTGTGGGAGGAGCTATCGCACTTTAAAGGGTTAGGGTTAGGGTTAGGGTTAGGGCAATGGGGGTTCGCAAGATTACCGGTAATCTTACCGATAAGACCCAGGAGCCTCTGAACGTCCAGGACACAAGTATGAGACATCTAAAATTCCGTAATGGCGACCCGATTCGGAATCTGTTGTCCTCATTGATTTCTGAGCTTCCTAGCGGCAACAGCGCCACCATTTGTCTGCCATTAAAATTGCACAAAAAAATTCAAAAAAAAAAAAACTTTTGCCTACGTACTAAGTAGGCCACTGCGAATCTTTTTCCCTCTTGAGAGTTTTGTCTAAAATGTCCAGAAGGGGGCGCAACAGCGAACCCGGAAGTGTTTTGACACTTGTGTTATTTTCAAGATTTAGGGTTAGGTAATGGGGGTTCTACCGATAAGACTCAGGAGCCTCTGAGAGTCCAAAACACAAGTATGAGACATCAAAAATTCCGTAATGGCGACCCGATTCGGAATCTGTTGTCCTCATTGATTTCTGAGCTTCCTAGCGGCAACAGCGCCACCATTTGTCTGCCATTGAAATTGCACAAAAAAATTCAAAAAAAAAAAAACTTTTGCCTACGTACTAAGTAGGCCACTGCGAATCTTTTTCCCTCTTGAGAGTTTTGTCTAAAATGTCCAGAAGGGGGCGCAAAGCGAACCCGGAAGTGTTTTGACACTTGTGTTTTTTTCCAGATTTTTTTTTTTTTTTTTTAGGGTTAGGCTTAGTGTATACAAGTCTGCGGGTTAGGTTTAGGGTGAGGGTTTGAGATAGGTAGTAGTTGTAGTACTAAGACTGGTTAGGGTTAGTGTATACAAGTCTGCGGGTTAGGTTCAGGGTGAGGGTTTGAGATAGGTTGTAGTTGTAGTACTAAGACAAGTCTAAGTCCACATCAAGAAGGTTTTTTTTTTTTTTTTTTTTTTGGTTTAGTTTCTTTTTTTTTTTTCTTTTTTTTTGATATTTTTTTTTTTTTTTTTGAATTTTTTTTCTTTTTTTTTCTTTTTTTTTTAATTTTTTTTTCTTTTTTTGCATGTTTCAAGTGATTTGGGATTGACTGGTAATAGTCCCCAGTGCACTTATTTTGGTGTCCCCAAGCTCTGGGACTTAGTAAAATTTACCCCAGACCTTAGGAGTGTCGTAGAGCGACGGGACCAATTCCATTAAATCCGGCATGAAAAAGTGATTCAGAAAATGTGTTGTTTGAAAAAAAAAAATAATAATTGAGCTCTAGGGGCTGAAAAAACGTGTCTCTTTTGATTTGGCGGAGAGTTAGCAGTGTCGGAGAGCTACGAAACCACTTCCATCGGATTCGGGACGCTTCAAACATTTAGAAACAGTCTTGTTTGTGAAGACAGCAATTTTTTTGAATATCTTATTGAATTTTAAAGCTGCAAGGCCGCAAAATAAAGCCTAAAATGTCAACGCTTGACCTTTGGGTCTTCGGAGTGTCTTTGAGCGTCGGGAGTTGGCTCCCTAGACTCACTTTTTCCCGCTGAATACAGCCGTGGTGGTCTCGTGTCTCTACGATGTCGGGAAGTGGGTGTAATAGCCACTTAGCCGCCAGAAAACTTCTGTAAAAAACCGAGACCATTTTCCGACTCAGAACGACGAGGCGGACGCGCTGATATGTGTTTCCCAGCACACGGACTTACGGTTCTCTTAATTGGCTAGGGTTAGGGTTAGTTTTCAACGCGCGATAGCTCTTGAACGATACGTCCGTCAGACAAGTAATTGACGTTGGCGTTTCCAGCTTTCCGAGGCCTACGATCTGATATGTCCGCCATTGTCGTGCGACCCCCGTAGCCCCTAACCCTAACCCTAGATAACCCTAGTTTTACCTGATCGAAAGGCTTATAGGGTTACCGATGCTAAGAATGTGTTTTTGGTTGAAATGCTAAACTTAAAATTGAGTACCAGAAGCGAGCCACATATCATCGCGTTCGTCTTATCGATGGCTACGCGTGGACGTGACTAACTTTTATTTCTGACCTTTGTGGGAGGAGCTATCGCACTTTAAAGGCTAACCCTAGGGTTAGGAACCGTGCGACCGTGTGCGGAGAGACACATATCCAAATGTCCGTCTCGACAAGCTATATAACATACTAAAAGATGGGACCGTGTCGACCTTTGTGGGAGGAGCTATCGCACTTTAAAGGCTAACCCTAGGGTTAGGAACCGTGCGACCGTGTGCGGAGAGACACATATCCAAATGTCCGTCTCGACAAGCTATATAACATACTAAAAGATGGGACCGTGTCGACCTTTGTGGGAGGAGCTATCGCACTTTAAAGGCTAACCCTAGGGTTAGGAACCGTGCGACCGTGTGCGGAGAGACACATATCCAAATGTCCGTCTCGACAAGCTATATAACATACTAAAAGATGGGACCGTGTCGACCTTTGTGGGAGGAGCTATCGCACTTTAAAGGGTTAGGGTTAGGGTTAGGGTTAGGGCAATGGGGGTTCGCAAGATTACCGGTAATCTTACCGATAAGACCCAGGAGCCTCTGAACGTCCAGGACACAAGTATGAGACATCTAAAATTCCGTAATGGCGACCCGATTCGGAATCTGTTGTCCTCATTGATTTCTGAGCTTCCTAGCGGCAACAGCGCCACCATTTGTCTGCCATTGAAATTGCACAAAAAAATTCAAAAAAAAAAAACTTTTGCCTACGTACTAAGTAGGCCACTGCGAATCTTTTTCCCTCTTGAGAGTTTTGTCTAAAATGTCCAGAAGGGGGCGCAAAGCGAACCCGGAAGTGTTTTGACACTTGTGTTTTTTTCCAGATTTTTTTTTTTTTTTTTTAGGGTTAGGCTTAGTGTATACAAGTCTGCGGGTTAGGTTTAGGGTGAGGGTTTGAGATAGGTAGTAGTTGTAGTACTAAGACTGGTTAGGCTTAGTGTATACAAGTCTGCGGGTTAGGTTTAGGGTGAGGGTTTGAGATAGGTAGTAGTTGTAGTACTAAGACTGGTTAGGGTTAGTGTATACAAGTCTGCGGGTTAGGTTCAGGGTGAGGGTTTGAGATAGGTTGTAGTTGTAGTACTAAGACAAGTCTAAGTCCACATCAAGAAGGTTTTTTTTTTTTTTTTTTTTTTGGTTTAGTTTCTTTTTTTTTTTTCTTTTTTTTTGATATTTTTTTTTTTTTTTTTGAATTTTTTTTCTTTTTTTTTCTTTTTTTTTTTAAATTTTTTTTCTTTTTTTGCATGTTTCAAGTGATTTGGGATCGACTGGTAATAGTCCCCAGTGCACTTATTTTGGTGTCCCCAAGCTCTGGGACTTAGTAAAATTTACCCCAGACCTTAGGAGTGTCGTAGAGCGACGGGACCAATTCCATTAAATCCGGCATGAAAAAGTGATTCAGAAAATGTGTTGTTTGAAAAAAAAAAATAATAATTGAGCTCTAGGGGCTGAAAAAACGTGTCTCTTTTGATTTGGCGGAGAGTTAGCAGTGTCGGAGAGCTACGAAACCACTTCCATCGGATTCGGGACGCTTCAAACATTTAGAAACAGTCTTGTTTGTGAAGACAGCAATTTTTTTGAATATCTTATTGAATTTTAAAGCTGCAAGGCCGCAAAATAAAGCCTAAAATGTCAACGCTTGACCTTTGGGTCTTCGGAGTGTCTTTGAGCGTCGGGAGTTGGCTCCCTAGACTCACTTTTTCCCGCTGAATACAGCCGTGGTGGTCTCGTGTCTCTACGATGTCGGGAAGTGGGTGTAATAGCCACTTAGCCGCCAGAAAACTTCTGTAAAAAACCGAGACCATTTTCCGACTCAGAACGACGAGGCGGACGCGCTGATATGTGTTTCCCAGCACACGGACTTACGGTTCTCTTAATTGGCTAGGGTTAGGGTTAGTTTTCAACGCGCGATAGCTCTTGAACGATACGTCCGTCAGACAAGTAATTGACGTTGGCGTTTCCAGCTTTCCGAGGCCTACGATCTGATATGTCCGCCATTGTCGTGCGACCCCCGTAGCCCCTAACCCTAACCCTAGATAACCCTAGTTTTACCTGATCGAAAGGCTTATAGGGTTACCGATGCTAAGAATGTGTTTTTGGTTGAAATGCTAAACTTAAAATTGAGTACCAGAAGCGAGCCACATATCATCGCGTTCGTCTTATCGATGGCTACGCGTGGACGTGACTAACTTTTATTTCTGACCTTTGTGGGAGGAGCTATCGCACTTTAAAGGCTAACCCTAGGGTTAGGAACCGTGCGACCGTGTGCGGAGAGACACATATCCAAATGTCCGTCTCGACAAGCTATATAACATACTAAAAGATGGGACCGTGTCGACCTTTGTGGGAGGAGCTATCGCACTTTAAAGGCTAACCCTAGGGTTAGGAACCGTGCGACCGTGTGCGGAGAGACACATATCCAAATGTCCGTCTCGACAAGCTATATAACATACTAAAAGATGGGACCGTGTCGACCTTTGTGGGAGGAGCTATCGCACTTTAAAGGCTAACCCTAGGGTTAGGAACCGTGCGACCGTGTGCGGAGAGACACATATCCAAATGTCCGTCTCGACAAGCTATATAACATACTAAAAGATGGGACCGTGTCGACCTTTGTGGGAGGAGCTATCGCACTTTAAAGGGTTAGGGTTAGGGTTAGGGTTAGGGCAATGGGGGTTCGCAAGATTACCGGTAATCTTACCGATAAGACCCAGGAGCCTCTGAACGTCCAGGACACAAGTATGAGACATCTAAAATTCCGTAATGGCGACCCGATTCGGAATCTGTTGTCCTCATTGATTTCTGAGCTTCCTAGCGGCAACAGCGCCACCATTTGTCTGCCATTGAAATTGCACAAAAAAATTCAAAAAAAAAAAAACTTTTGCCTACGTACTAAGTAGGCCACTGCGAATCTTTTTCCCTCTTGAGAGTTTTGTCTAAAATGTCCAGAAGGGGGCGCAAAGCGAACCCGGAAGTGTTTTGACACTTGTGTTTTTTTCCAGATTTTTTTTTTTTTTTTTTAGGGTTAGGCTTAGTGTATACAAGTCTGCGGGTTAGGTTTAGGGTGAGGGTTTGAGATAGGTAGTAGTTGTAGTACTAAGACTGGTTAGGGTTAGTGTATACAAGTCTGCGGGTTAGGTTCAGGGTGAGGGTTTGAGATAGGTTGTAGTTGTAGTACTAAGACAAGTCTAAGTCCACATCAAGAAGGTTTTTTTTTTTTTTTTTTTTTTTTTTGGTTTAGTTTCTTTTTTTTTTCTCTTTTTTTTTGATTTTTTTTTTTTTTTTTTGAATTTTTTTTCTTTTTTTTTTTTTTTTCTTTTTTTTTTTAATTTTTTTTCTTTTTTTGCATGTTTCAAGTGATTTGGGATCGACTGGTAATAGTCCCCAGTGCACTTATTTTGGTGTCCCCAAGCTCTGGGACTTAGTAAAATTTACCCCAGACCTTAGGAGTGTCGTAGAGCGACGGGACCAATTCCATTAAATCCGGCATGAAAAAGTGATTCAGAAAATGTGTTGTTTGAAAAAAAAAAATAATAATTGAGCTCTAGGGGCTGAAAAAACGTGTCTCTTTTGATTTGGCGGAGAGTTAGCAGTGTCGGAGAGCTACGAAACCACTTCCATCGGATTCGGGACGCTTCAAACATTTAGAAACAGTCTTGTTTGTGAAGACAGCAATTTTTTTGAATATCTTATTGAATTTTAAAGCTGCAAGGCCGCAAAATAAAGCCTAAAATGTCAACGCTTGACCTTTGGGTCTTCGGAGTGTCTTTGAGCGTCGGGAGTTGGCTCCCTAGACTCACTTTTTCCCGCTGAATACAGCCGTGGTGGTCTCGTGTCTCTACGATGTCGGGAAGTGGGTGTAATAGCCACTTAGCCGCCAGAAAACTTCTGTAAAAAACCGAGACCATTTTCCGACTCAGAACGACGAGGCGGACGCGCTGATATGTGTTTCCCAGCACACGGACTTACGGTTCTCTTAATTGGCTAGGGTTAGGGTTAGTTTTCAACGCGCGATAGCTCTTGAACGATACGTCCGTCAGACAAGTAATAACGTTGGCGTTTCCAGCTTTCCGAGGCCTACGATCTGATATGTCCGCCATTGTCGTGCGACCCCCGTAGCCCCTAACCCTAACCCTAGATAACCCTAGTTTTACCTGATCGAAAGGCTTATAGGGTTACCGATGCTAAGAATGTGTTTTTGGTTGAAATGCTAAACTTAAAATTGAGTACCAGAAGCGAGCCACATATCATCGCGTTCGTCTTATCGATGGCTACGCGTGGACGTGACTAACTTTTATTTCTGACCTTTGTGGGAGGAGCTATCGCACTTTAAAGGCTAACCCTAGGGTTAGGAACCGTGCGACCGTGTGCGGAGAGACACATATCCAAATGTCCGTCTCGACAAGCTATATAACATACTAAAAGATGGGACCGTGTCGACCTTTGTGGGAGGAGCTATCGCACTTTAAAGGCTAACCCTAGGGTTAGGAACCGTGCGACCGTGTGCGGAGAGACACATATCCAAATGTCCGTCTCGACAAGCTATATAACATACTAAAAGATGGGACCGTGTCGACCTTTGTGGGAGGAGCTATCGCACTTTAAAGGCTAACCCTAGGGTTAGGAACCGTGCGACCGTGTGCGGAGAGACACATATCCAAATGTCCGTCTCGACAAGCTATATAACATACTAAAAGATGGGACCGTGTCGACCTTTGTGGGAGGAGCTATCGCACTTTAAAGGGTTAGGGTTAGGGTTAGGGTTAGGGCAATGGGGGTTCGCAAGATTACCGGTAATCTTACCGATAAGACCCAGGAGCCTCTGAACGTCCAGGACACAAGTATGAGACATCTAAAATTCCGTAATGGCGACCCGATTCGGAATCTGTTGTCCTCATTGATTTCTGAGCTTCCTAGCGGCAACAGCGCCACCATTTGTCTGCCATTGAAATTGCACAAAAAAATTCAAAAAAAAAAAAACTTTTGCCTACGTACTAAGTAGGCCACTGCGAATCTTTTTCCCTCTTGAGAGTTTTGTCTAAAATGTCCAGAAGGGGGCGCAAAGCGAACCCGGAAGTGTTTTGACACTTGTGTTTTTTTCCAGATTTTTTTTTTTTTTTTTTAGGGTTAGGCTTAGTGTATACAAGTCTGCGGGTTAGGTTTAGGGTGAGGGTTTGAGATAGGTAGTAGTTGTAGTACTAAGACTGGTTAGGGTTAGTGTATACAAGTCTGCGGGTTAGGTTCAGGGTGAGGGTTTGAGATAGGTTGTAGTTGTAGTACTAAGACAAGTCTAAGTCCACATCAAGAAGGTTTTTTTTTTTTTTTTTTTTTTTTTTGGTTTAGTTTCTTTTTTTTTTCTTTTTTTTTTAAATTTTTTTTCTTTTTTTGCATGTTTCAAGTGATTTGGGATCGACTGGTAATAGTCCCCAGTGCACTTATTTTGGTGTCCCCAAGCTCTGGGACTTAGTAAAATTTACCCCAGACCTTAGGAGTGTCGTAGAGCGACGGGACCAATTCCATTAAATCCGGCATGAAAAAGTGATTCAGAAAATGTGTTGTTTGAAAAAAAAAAATAATAATTGAGCTCTAGGGGCTGAAAAAACGTGTCTCTTTTGATTTGGCGGAGAGTTAGCAGTGTCGGAGAGCTACGAAACCACTTCCATCGGATTCGGGACGCTTCAAACATTTAGAAACAGTCTTGTTTGTGAAGACAGCAATTTTTTTGAATATCTTATTGAATTTTAAAGCTGCAAGGCCGCAAAATAAAGCCTAAAATGTCAACGCTTGACCTTTGGGTCTTCGGAGTGTCTTTGAGCGTCGGGAGTTGGCTCCCTAGACTCACTTTTTCCCGCTGAATACAGCCGTGGTGGTCTCGTGTCTCTACGATGTCGGGAAGTGGGTGTAATAGCCACTTAGCCGCCAGAAAACTTCTGTAAAAAACCGAGACCATTTTCCGACTCAGAACGACGAGGCGGACGCGCTGATATGTGTTTCCCAGCACACGGACTTACGGTTCTCTTAATTGGCTAGGGTTAGGGTTAGTTTTCAACGCGCGATAGCTCTTGAACGATACGTCCGTCAGACAAGTAATTGACGTTGGCGTTTCCAGCTTTCCGAGGCCTACGATCTGATATGTCCGCCATTGTCGTGCGACCCCCGTAGCCCCTAACCCTAACCCTAGATAACCCTAGTTTTACCTGATCGAAAGGCTTATAGGGTTACCGATGCTAAGAATGTGTTTTTGGTTGAAATGCTAAACTTAAAATTGAGTACCAGAAGCGAGCCACATATCATCGCGTTCGTCTTATCGATGGCTACGCGTGGACGTGACTAACTTTTATTTCTGACCTTTGTGGGAGGAGCTATCGCACTTTAAAGGCTAACCCTAGGGTTAGGAACCGTGCGACCGTGTGCGGAGAGACACATATCCAAATGTCCGTCTCGACAAGCTATATAACATACTAAAAGATGGGACCGTGTCGACCTTTGTGGGAGGAGCTATCGCACTTTAAAGGCTAACCCTAGGGTTAGGAACCGTGCGACCGTGTGCGGAGAGACACATATCCAAATGTCCGTCTCGACAAGCTATATAACATACTAAAAGATGGGACCGTGTCGACCTTTGTGGGAGGAGCTATCGCACTTTAAAGGCTAACCCTAGGGTTAGGAACCGTGCGACCGTGTGCGGAGAGACACATATCCAAATGTCCGTCTCGACAAGCTATATAACATACTAAAAGATGGGACCGTGTCGACCTTTGTGGGAGGAGCTATCGCACTTTAAAGGGTTAGGGTTAGGGTTAGGGTTAGGGCAATGGGGGTTCGCAAGATTACCGGTAATCTTACCGATAAGACCCAGGAGCCTCTGAACGTCCAGGACACAAGTATGAGACATCTAAAATTCCGTAATGGCGACCCGATTCGGAATCTGTTGTCCTCATTGATTTCTGAGCTTCCTAGCGGCAACAGCGCCACCATTTGTCTGCCATTAAAATTGCACAAAAAAATTAAAAAAAAAAAAAACTTTTGCCTACGTACTAAGTAGGCCACTGCGAATCTTTTTCCCTCTTGAGAGTTTTGTCTAAAATGTCCAGAAGGGGGCGCAACAGCGAACCCGGAAGTGTTTTGACACTTGTGTTATTTTCAAGATTTAGGGTTAGGTAATGGGGGTTCTACCGATAAGACTCAGGAGCCTCTGAGAGTCCAAAACACAAGTATGAGACATCAAAAATTCCGTAATGGCGACCCGATTCGGAATCTGTTGTCCTCATTGATTTCTGAGCTTCCTAGCGGCAACAGCGCCACCATTTGTCTGCCATTGAAATTGCACAAAAAAATTCAAAAAAAAACAAACTTTTGCCTACGTACTAAGTAGGCCACTGCGAATCTTTTTCCCTCTTGAGAGTTTTGTCTAAAATGTCCAGAAGGGGGCGCAAAGCGAACCCGGAAGTGTTTTGACACTAAGAATGTGTTTTTGGTTGAAATGCTAAACTTAAAATTGAGTACCAGAAGCGAGCCACATATCATCGCGTTCGTCTTATCGATGGCTACGCGTGGACGTGACTAACTTTTATTTCTGACCTTTGTGGGAGGAGCTATCGCACTTTAAAGGCTAACCCTAGGGTTAGGAACCGTGCGACCGTGTGCGGAGAGACACATATCCAAATGTCCGTCTCGACAAGCTATATAACATACTAAAAGATGGGACCGTGTCGACCTTTGTGGGAGGAGCTATCGCACTTTAAAGGCTAACCCTAGGGTTAGGAACCGTGCGACCGTGTGCGGAGAGACACATATCCAAATGTCCGTCTCGACAAGCTATATAACATACTAAAAGATGGGACCGTGTCGACCTTTGTGGGAGGAGCTATCGCACTTTAAAGGCTAACCCTAGGGTTAGGAACCGTGCGACCGTGTGCGGAGAGACACATATCCAAATGTCCGTCTCGACAAGCTATATAACATACTAAAAGATGGGACCGTGTCGACCTTTGTGGGAGGAGCTATCGCACTTTAAAGGGTTAGGGTTAGGGTTAGGGTTAGGGCAATGGGGGTTCGCAAGATTACCGGTAATCTTACCGATAAGACCCAGGAGCCTCTGAACGTCCAGGACACAAGTATGAGACATCTAAAATTCCGTAATGGCGACCCGATTCGGAATCTGTTGTCCTCATTGATTTCTGAGCTTCCTAGCGGCAACAGCGCCACCATTTGTCTGCCATTGAAATTGCACAAAAAAATTCAAAAAAAAAAAAACTTTTGCCTACGTACTAAGTAGGCCACTGCGAATCTTTTTCCCTCTTGAGAGTTTTGTCTAAAATGTCCAGAAGGGGGCGCAAAGCGAACCCGGAAGTGTTTTGACACTTGTGTTTTTTTCCAGATTTTTTTTTTTTTTTTTTAGGGTTAGGCTTAGTGTATACAAGTCTGCGGGTTAGGTTTAGGGTGAGGGTTTGAGATAGGTAGTAGTTGTAGTACTAAGACTGGTTAGGGTTAGTGTATACAAGTCTGCGGGTTAGGTTCAGGGTGAGGGTTTGAGATAGGTTGTAGTTGTAGTACTAAGACAAGTCTAAGTCCACATCAAGAAGGTTTTTTTTTTTTTTTTTTTTTTGGTTTAGTTTCTTTTTTTTTTTTCTTTTTTTTTGATTTTTTTTTTTTTTTTTTTGAATTTTTTTTCTTTTTTTTTTAATTTTTTTTCTTTTTTTGCATGTTTCAAGTGATTTGGGATCGACTGGTAATAGTCCCCAGTGCACTTATTTTGGTGTCCCCAAGCTCTGGGACTTAGTAAAATTTACCCCAGACCTTAGGAGTGTCGTAGAGCGACGGGACCAATTCCATTAAATCCGGCATGAAAAAGTGATTCAGAAAATGTGTTGTTTGAAAAAAAAAAATAATAATTGAGCTCTAGGGGCTGAAAAAACGTGTCTCTTTTGATTTGGCGGAGAGTTAGCAGTGTCGGAGAGCTACGAAACCACTTCCATCGGATTCGGGACGCTTCAAACATTTAGAAACAGTCTTGTTTGTGAAGACAGCAATTTTTTTGAATATCTTATTGAATTTTAAAGCTGCAAGGCCGCAAAATAAAGCCTAAAATGTCAACGCTTGACCTTTGGGTCTTCGGAGTGTCTTTGAGCGTCGGGAGTTGGCTCCCTAGACTCACTTTTTCCCGCTGAATACAGCCGTGGTGGTCTCGTGTCTCTACGATGTCGGGAAGTGGGTGTAATAGCCACTTAGCCGCCAGAAAACTTCTGTAAAAAACCGAGACCATTTTCCGACTCAGAACGACGAGGCGGACGCGCTGATATGTGTTTCCCAGCACACGGACTTACGGTTCTCTTAATTGGCTAGGGTTAGGGTTAGTTTTCAACGCGCGATAGCTCTTGAACGATACGTCCGTCAGACAAGTAATTGACGTTGGCGTTTCCAGCTTTCCGAGGCCTACGATCTGATATGTCCGCCATTGTCGTGCGACCCCCGTAGCCCCTAACCCTAACCCTAGATAACCCTAGTTTTACCTGATCGAAAGGCTTATAGGGTTACCGATGCTAAGAATGTGTTTTTGGTTGAAATGCTAAACTTAAAATTGAGTACCAGAAGCGAGCCACATATCATCGCGTTCGTCTTATCGATGGCTACGCGTGGACGTGACTAACTTTTATTTCCTTTGTGGGAGGAGCTATCGCACTTTAAAGGCTAACCCTAGGGTTAGGAACCGTGCGACCGTGTGCGGAGAGACACATATCCAAATGTCCGTCTCGACAAGCTAGATAACATACTAAAAGATGGGACCGTGTCGACCTTTGTGGGAGGAGCTATCGCACTTTAAAGGCTAACCCTAGGGTTAGGAACCGTGCAACCGTATTTTACAAAATACTTTTTACAAAATACTTTTTACAAAATCTTTTTACAAAATACTTTTTACAATGTCTTTAGCAGGCAAAATATTTTGCAGGCAAATTATTTTGCAGGCAAATTATTTTGCAGGCAAATTATTTTGCAGGCAAATTATTTTGCAGGCAAATTATCTTGGCAAATTATTTTGCAGGCAAATTATTTTGCAGGCAAATTATTTTTTTAGGCAAATTATTAGGGTTTTGGCAAATTATTTTGCAGGCAAATTATTTAGCAGGCAAAATATTTTGCAGGCAAATTATTTTGCAGGCAAATTATTTAGCAGGCAAATTATTTTGCAGGCAAATTATTAGGGTTTTGGCAAATTATTTTGGCAAATTATTTTGCAGGCAAATTATTTAGCAGGCTTTGGCAAATTATTTTGCAGGCAAATTATTTAGCAGGCAAATTATTTAGCAAAATACTTTTTACAAAATACTTTTTACAAAATACTTTTTGGCAAATTATTTTGGCAAATTATTTTTTGGCAAATTATTTTGCAGGCAAATTATTTTGCAGGCAAATTATTTTGCAGGCAAATTATTTAGCAGGCAAATTATTTTTTTAGGCAAATTATTAGGGTTTTGGCAAATTATTTTGCAGGCAAATTATTTAGCAGGCAAAATATTTTGCAGGCAAATTATTTTGCAGGCAAATTATTTAGCAGGCAAATTATTTTTTTAGGCAAATTATTAGGGTTTTGGCAAATTATTTTGCAGGCAAATTATTTAGCAGGCAAAATATTTTGCAGGCAAATTATTTTGCAGGCAAATTATTTTGCAGGCAAATTATTTTGCAGGCAAATTATTTTGCAGGCAAATTATTTTGCAGGCAAATTATCTTGGCAAATTATTTTGCAGGCAAATTATTTTGCAGGCAAATTATCTTGGCAAATTATTTTGCAGGCAAATTATTTTGCAGGCAAATTATTTTGCAGGCAAATTATTTTACAAAATACTTTTTACAAAATACTTTTTACAAAATCTTTTTACAAAATACTTTTTACAATGTCTTTAGCAGGCAAAATATTTAGCAGGCAAATTATTTTGCAGGCAAATTATTTTGCAGGCAAATTATTTTGCAGGCAAATTATTTTGCAGGCAAATTATCTTGGCAAATTATTTTGCAGGCAAATTATTTTGCAGGCAAATTATTTTTTTAGGCAAATTATTAGGGTTTTGGCAAATTATTTTGCAGGCAAATTATTTAGCAGGCAAAATATTTTGCAGGCAAATTATTTTGCAGGCAAATTATTTAGCAGGCAAATTATTTTTTTAGGCAAATTATTAGGGTTTTGGCAAATTATTTTGCAGGCAAATTATTTAGCAGGCAAAATATTTTGCAGGCAAATTATTTTGCAGGCAAATTATTTTGCAGGCAAATTATTTAGCAGGCAAAATATTTTGCAGGCAAATTATTTTGCAGGCAAATTATTTTGCAGGCAAATTATTTTGCAGGCAAATTATTTTGCAGGCAAATTATTTTTTTAAGCAAATTATTAGGGTTTTGGCAAATTATTTTGCAGGCAAATTATTTTGCAGGCAAATTATTTTACAAAATACTTTTTACAAAATACTTTTTACAAAATCTTTTTACAAAATACTTTTTACAAAATACTTTTTGGCAAATTATTTTGGCAAATTATTTTTTGGCAAATTATTTTGCAGGCAAATTATTTAGCAGGCAAATTATTTAGCAGGCAAATTATTTTGCAGGCAAATTATTTTGCAGGCAAATTATTTTGCAGGCAAATTATTTAGCAGGCAAATTATTTTGCAGGCAAATTATTTTGCAGGCAAATTATTTAGCAGGCAAATTATTAAATACTTTTTACAAAATACTTTTTACAAAATACTTTTTGCAAAATACTTTTTGGCAAATTATTTTGGCAAATTATTTTGGCAAATTATTTTGGGGGGCAAATTATTTTGCAGGCAAATTATTTTTTTAGGCAAATTATTAGGGTTTTGGCAAATTATTTAGCAGGCAAATTATTTTGCAGGCAAATTATTTTACAAAATACTTTTTACAAAATACTTTTTACAAAATACTTTTTACAAAATACTTTTTACAAAATACTTTTTGGCAAATTATTTTGGCAAATTATTTTTTGGCAAATTATTTTTTGGCAAATTATTTAGCAGGCAAATTATTTAGCAGGCAAATTATTTTGCAGGCAAATTATTGGGGTTTTGGCAAATTATTTTGCAGGCAAATTATTTTGCAGGCAAATTATTTTGCAGGCAAATTATTTTACAAAATACTTTTTACAAAATACTTTTTACAAAATACTTTTTACAAAATACTTTTTACAAAATACTTTTTACAAAATACTTTTTACAAAATACTTTTTGGCAAATTATTTTGGCAAATTATTTTTTGGCAAATTATTTTGCAGGCAAATTATTTTGCAGGCAAATTATTTAGCAGGCAAATTATTTTGGCAAATTATTTTGCAGGCAAATTATTTTGCAGGCAAATTATTTTGCAAAATACTTTTTACAAAATACTTTTTACAAAATACTTTTTACAAAATACTTTTTACAAAATACTTTTTACAAAATACTTTTTACAAAATACTTTTTGCAAAATACTTGTTGGCAAATTATTTTGGCAAATTATTTTGGGGGGCAAATTATTTTGCAGGCAAATTATTTTGCAGGCAAATAATTTTTTAGGCAAATTTATAGGGTTTTGGCAAATTATTTTGCAGGCAAATTATTTTGCAGGCAAATTATTTTACAAAATACTTTTTACAAAATACTTTTTACAAAATACTTTTTACAAAATACTTTTTACAAAATACTTTTTGGCAAATTATTTTGGCAAATTATTTAGCAGGCAAATTATTTTGCAGGCAAATTATTTTGCAGGCAAATTATTTTACAAAATACTTTTTACAAAATACTTTTTACAAAATACTTTTTACAAAATACTTTTTACAAAATACTTTTTACAAAATACTTTTTACAATTTGCAAATTATTTAGCAGGCAAATAATTTTTTTAGGCAAATTATTAGGGTTTTGGCAAATTATTTTTTGGCAAATTATTTAGCAGGCAAATTATTTTGCAGGCAAATTATTTTGCAGGCAAATTATTTAGCAGGCAAAATATTTTGCAGGCAAATTATTTTGCAGGCAAATTATTTAGCAGGCAAATTATTTTGCAGGCAAATTATTAGGGTTTTGGCAAATTATTTTTTTTGGCAAATTATTAGGGTTTTGGCAAATTATTTTGCAGGCAAATTATTTTGCAGGCAAATTATTTTGCAGGCAAATTATTTAGCAAAATACTTTTTACAAAATACTTTTTACAAAATACTTTTTGGCAAATTATTTTGGCAAATTATTTTTTGGCAAATTATTTTTTGGCAAATTATTTTGCAGGCAAATTATTTTGGCAAATTATTTTGCAGGCAAATTATTTTGCAGGCAAATTATTTTGCAGGCAAATTATTTTGCAAAATACTTTTTACAAAATACTTTTTACAAAATACTTTTTACAAAATACTTTTTACAAAATACTTTTTACAAAATACTTTTTACAAAATACTTTTTGCAAAATACTTGTTGGCAAATTATTTTGGCAAATTATTTTGGCAAATTATTTTGGGGGGCAAATTATTTTGCAGGCAAATTATTTTGCAGGCAAATTATTTTTTTAGGCAAATTTATAGGGTTTTGGCAAATTATTTTGCAGGCAAATTATTTAGCAGGCAAAATATTTTGCAGGCAAATTATTTTGCAGGCAAATTATTTAGCAGGCAAATTATTTTTTTAGGCAAATTATTAGGGTTTTGGCAAATTATTTTGCAGGCAAATTATTTAGCAGGCAAAATATTTTGCAGGCAAATTATTTTGCAGGCAAATTATTTTGCAGGCAAATTATTTTGCAGGCAAATTATTTTGCAGGCAAATTATTTTGCAGGCAAATTATCTTGGCAAATTATTTTGCAGGCAAATTATTTTGCAGGCAAATTATCTTGGCAAATTATTTTGCAGGCAAATTATTTTGCAGGCAAATTATTTTGCAGGCAAATTATTTTACAAAATACTTTTTACAAAATACTTTTTACAAAATCTTTTTACAAAATACTTTTTACAATGTCTTTAGCAGGCAAAATATTTAGCAGGCAAATTATTTTGCAGGCAAATTATTTTGCAGGCAAATTATTTTGCAGGCAAATTATTTTGCAGGCAAATTATCTTGGCAAATTATTTTGCAGGCAAATTATTTTGCAGGCAAATTATTTTTTTAGGCAAATTATTAGGGTTTTGGCAAATTATTTTGCAGGCAAATTATTTAGCAGGCAAAATATTTTGCAGGCAAATTATTTTGCAGGCAAATTATTTAGCAGGCAAATTATTTTTTTAGGCAAATTATTAGGGTTTTGGCAAATTATTTTGCAGGCAAATTATTTAGCAGGCAAAATATTTTGCAGGCAAATTATTTTGCAGGCAAATTATTTTGCAGGCAAATTATTTAGCAGGCAAAATATTTTGCAGGCAAATTATTTTGCAGGCAAATTATTTTGCAGGCAAATTATTTTGCAGGCAAATTATTTTGCAGGCAAATTATTTTTTTAAGCAAATTATTAGGGTTTTGGCAAATTATTTTGCAGGCAAATTATTTTGCAGGCAAATTATTTTACAAAATACTTTTTACAAAATACTTTTTACAAAATCTTTTTACAAAATACTTTTTACAAAATACTTTTTGGCAAATTATTTTGGCAAATTATTTTTTGGCAAATTATTTTGCAGGCAAATTATTTAGCAGGCAAATTATTTAGCAGGCAAATTATTTTGCAGGCAAATTATTTTGCAGGCAAATTATTTTGCAGGCAAATTATTTAGCAGGCAAATTATTTTGCAGGCAAATTATTTTGCAGGCAAATTATTTAGCAGGCAAATTATTAAATACTTTTTACAAAATACTTTTTACAAAATACTTTTTGCAAAATACTTTTTGGCAAATTATTTTGGCAAATTATTTTGGCAAATTATTTTGGGGGGCAAATTATTTTGCAGGCAAATTATTTTTTTAGGCAAATTATTAGGGTTTTGGCAAATTATTTAGCAGGCAAATTATTTTGCAGGCAAATTATTTTACAAAATACTTTTTACAAAATACTTTTTACAAAATACTTTTTACAAAATACTTTTTACAAAATACTTTTTACAAAATACTTTTTGGCAAATTATTTTGGCAAATTATTTTTTGGCAAATTATTTTTTGGCAAATTATTTAGCAGGCAAATTATTTAGCAGGCAAATTATTTTGCAGGCAAATTATTGGGGTTTTGGCAAATTATTTTGCAGGCAAATTATTTTGCAGGCAAATTATTTTGCAGGCAAATTATTTTACAAAATACTTTTTACAAAATACTTTTTACAAAATACTTTTTACAAAATACTTTTTACAAAATACTTTTTACAAAATACTTTTTACAAAATACTTTTTGGCAAATTATTTTGGCAAATTATTTTTTGGCAAATTATTTTGCAGGCAAATTATTTTGCAGGCAAATTATTTAGCAGGCAAATTATTTTGGCAAATTATTTTGCAGGCAAATTATTTTGCAGGCAAATTATTTTGCAAAATACTTTTTACAAAATACTTTTTACAAAATACTTTTTACAAAATACTTTTTACAAAATACTTTTTACAAAATACTTTTTGCAAAATACTTGTTGGCAAATTATTTTGGCAAATTATTTTGGGGGGCAAATTATTTTGCAGGCAAATTATTTTGCAGGCAAATAATTTTTTAGGCAAATTTATAGGGTTTTGGCAAATTATTTTGCAGGCAAATTATTTTGCAGGCAAATTATTTTACAAAATACTTTTTACAAAATACTTTTTACAAAATACTTTTTACAAAATACTTTTTACAAAATACTTTTTACAAAATACTTTTTACAAAATACTTTTTGGCAAATTATTTTGGCAAATTATTTAGCAGGCAAATTATTTTGCAGGCAAATTATTTTGCAGGCAAATTATTTTACAAAATACTTTTTACAAAATACTTTTTACAAAATACTTTTTACAAAATACTTTTTACAAAATACTTTTTACAAAATACTTTTTACAATTTGCAAATTATTTAGCAGGCAAATAATTTTTGTAGGCAAATTATTAGGGTTTTGGCAAATTATTTTTTGGCAAATTATTTAGCAGGCAAATTATTTTGCAGGCAAATTATTTTGCAGGCAAATTATTTAGCAGGCAAAATATTTTGCAGGCAAATTATTTTGCAGGCAAATTATTTAGCAGGCAAATTATTTTGCAGGCAAATTATTAGGGTTTTGGCAAATTATTTTTTTTGGCAAATTATTAGGGTTTTGGCAAATTATTTTGCAGGCAAATTATTTTGCAGGCAAATTATTTTGCAGGCAAATTATTTAGCAAAATACTTTTTACAAAATACTTTTTACAAAATACTTTTTGGCAAATTATTTTGGCAAATTATTTTTTGGCAAATTATTTTTTGGCAAATTATTTTGCAGGCAAATTATTTTGGCAAATTATTTTGCAGGCAAATTATTTTGCAGGCAAATTATTTTGCAAAATACTTTTTACAAAATACTTTTTACAAAATACTTTTTACAAAATACTTTTTACAAAATACTTTTTACAAAATACTTTTTACAAAATACTTTTTACAAAATACTTTTTGCAAAATACTTGTTGGCAAATTATTTTGGCAAATTATTTTGGCAAATTATTTTGGGGGGCAAATTATTTTGCAGGCAAATTATTTTGCAGGCAAATTATTTTTTTAGGCAAATTTATAGGGTTTTGGCAAATTATTTTGCAGGCAAATTATTTAGCAGGCAAAATATTTTGCAGGCAAATTATTTTGCAGGCAAATTATTTAGCAGGCAAATTATTTTTTTAGGCAAATTATTAGGGTTTTGGCAAATTATTTTGCAGGCAAATTATTTAGCAGGCAAAATATTTTGCAGGCAAATTATTTTGCAGGCAAATTATTTTGCAGGCAAATTATTTAGCAGGCAAAATATTTTGCAGGCAAATTATTTTGCAGGCAAATTATTTTGCAGGCAAATTATTTTGCAGGCAAATTATTTTGCAGGCAAATTATTTTTTTAAGCAAATTATTAGGGTTTTGGCAAATTATTTTGCAGGCAAATTATTTTGCAGGCAAATTATTTTACAAAATACTTTTTACAAAATACTTTTTACAAAATCTTTTTACAAAATACTTTTTACAAAATACTTTTTGGCAAATTATTTTGGCAAATTATTTTGCAGGCAAATTATTTAGCAGGCAAATTATTTAGCAGGCAAATTATTTTGCAGGCAAATTATTTTGCAGGCAAATTATTTTGCAGGCAAATTATTTAGCAGGCAAATTATTTTGCAGGCAAATTATTTTGCAGGCAAATTATTTAGCAGGCAAATTATTAAATACTTTTTACAAAATACTTTTTACAAAATACTTTTTGCAAAATACTTTTTGGCAAATTATTTTGGCAAATTATTTTGGCAAATTATTTTGGGGGGCAAATTATTTTGCAGGCAAATTATTTTTTTAGGCAAATTATTAGGGTTTTGGCAAATTATTTTGCAGGCAAATTATTTTGCAGGCAAATTATTTTACAAAATACTTTTTACAAAATACTTTTTACAAAATACTTTTTACAAAATACTTTTTGGCAAATTATTTTGGCAAATTATTTTTTGGCAAATTATTTTTTGGCAAATTATTTAGCAGGCAAATTATTTAGCAGGCAAATTATTTTGCAGGCAAATTATTGGGGTTTTGGCAAATTATTTTGCAGGCAAATTATTTTGCAGGCAAATTATTTTGCAGGCAAATTATTTTACAAAATACTTTTTACAAAATACTTTTTACAAAATACTTTTTACAAAATACTTTTTACAAAATACTTTTTACAAAATACTTTTTACAAAATACTTTTTGGCAAATTATTTTGGCAAATTATTTTTTGGCAAATTATTTTGCAGGCAAATTATTTTGCAGGCAAATTATTTAGCAGGCAAATTATTTTGGCAAATTATTTTGCAGGCAAATTATTTTGCAGGCAAATTATTTTGCAAAATACTTTTTACAAAATACTTTTTACAAAATACTTTTTACAAAATACTTTTTACAAAATACTTTTTACAAAATACTTTTTGGCAAATTATTTTGGCAAATTATTTAGCAGGCAAATTATTTTGCAGGCAAATTATTTTGCAGGCAAATTATTTTGCAGGCAAATACTTTTTACAAAATACTTTTTACAAAATACTTTTTACAAAATACTTTTTACAAAATACTTTTTACAAAATACTTTTTACAAAATACTTTTTACAATTTGCAAATTATTTAGCAGGCAAATAATTTTTTTAGGCAAATTATTAGGGTTTTGGCAAATTATTTTTTGGCAAATTATTTAGCAGGCAAAATATTTTGCAGGCAAATTATTTAGCAGGCAAATTATTTTGCAGGCAAATTATTTAGCAGGCAAATTATTTTGCAGGCAAATTATTTTGCAGGCAAATTATTTTGCAGGCAAATTATTTAGCAGGCAAATTATTTTGCAGGCAAATTATTTTGCAGGCAAATTATTTAGCAGGCAAATTATTAAATACTTTTTACAAAATACTTTTTACAAAATACTTTTTGCAAAATACTTTTTGGCAAATTATTTTGGCAAATTATTTTGGCAAATTATTTTGGGGGGCAAATTATTTTGCAGGCAAATTATTTTTTTAGGCAAATTATTAGGGTTTTGGCAAATTATTTTGCAGGCAAATTATTTTGCAGGCAAATTATTTTACAAAATACTTTTTACAAAATACTTTTTACAAAATACTTTTTACAAAATACTTTTTACAAAATACTTTTTGGCAAATTATTTTGGCAAATTATTTTTTGGCAAATTATTTTTTGGCAAATTATTTAGCAGGCAAATTATTTAGCAGGCAAATTATTTTGCAGGCAAATTATTGGGGTTTTGGCAAATTATTTTGCAGGCAAATTATTTTGCAGGCAAATTATTTTGCAGGCAAATTATTTTACAAAATACTTTTTACAAAATACTTTTTACAAAATACTTTTTACAAAATACTTTTTACAAAATACTTTTTACAAAATACTTTTTACAAAATACTTTTTGGCAAATTATTTTGGCAAATTATTTTTTGGCAAATTATTTTGCAGGCAAATTATTTTGCAGGCAAATTATTTAGCAGGCAAATTATTTTGGCAAATTATTTTGCAGGCAAATTATTTTGCAGGCAAATTATTTTGCAAAATACTTTTTACAAAATACTTTTTACAAAATACTTTTTACAAAATACTTTTTACAAAATACTTTTTACAAAATACTTTTTGCAAAATACTTGTTGGCAAATTATTTTGGCAAATTATTTTGGGGGGCAAATTATTTTGCAGGCAAATTATTTTGCAGGCAAATAATTTTTTAGGCAAATTTATAGGGTTTTGGCAAATTATTTTGCAGGCAAATTATTTTGCAGGCAAATTATTTTACAAAATACTTTTTACAAAATACTTTTTACAAAATACTTTTTACAAAATACTTTTTACAAAATACTTTTTACAAAATACTTTTTGGCAAATTATTTTGGCAAATTATTTAGCAGGCAAATTATTTTGCAGGCAAATTATTTTGCAGGCAAATTATTTTACAAAATACTTTTTACAAAATACTTTTTACAAAATACTTTTTACAAAATACTTTTTACAAAATACTTTTTACAAAATACTTTTTACAATTTGCAAATTATTTAGCAGGCAAATAATTTTTTTAGGCAAATTATTAGGGTTTTGGCAAATTATTTTTTGGCAAATTATT
This sequence comes from Protomyctophum bolini, assembly GCF_963924005.1. Taxonomy (NCBI): domain Eukaryota; kingdom Metazoa; phylum Chordata; class Actinopteri; order Myctophiformes; family Myctophidae; genus Protomyctophum; species Protomyctophum bolini. The sequence continues at coordinate 78,774 of NW_027666040.1, read as the reverse complement.
TAGCAGGCAAATTATTTTGCAGGCAAATTATTTTGCAGGCAAATTATTTAGCAGGCAAATTATTTTGCAGGCAAATTATTAGGTTTTTGGCAAATTATTTTTTTTGGCAAATTATTAGGGTTTTGGCAAATTATTTTGCAGGCAAATTATTTTGCAGGCAAATTATTTTGCAGGCAAATTATTTAGCAAAATACTTTTTACAAAATACTTTTTACAAAATACTTTTTGGCAAATTATTTTGGCAAATTATTTTTTGGCAAATTATTTTTTGGCAAATTATTTTGCAGGCAAATTATTTTGGCAAATTATTTTGCAGGCAAATTATTTTGCAGGCAAATTATTTTGCAGGCAAATTATTTTGCAAAATACTTTTTACAAAATACTTTTTACAAAATACTTTTTACAAAATACTTTTTACAAAATACTTTTTACAAAATACTTTTTACAAAATACTTTTTACAAAATACTTTTTGCAAAATACTTGTTGGCAAATTATTTTGGCAAATTATTTTGGCAAATTATTTTGGGGGGCAAATTATTTTGCAGGCAAATTATTTTGCAGGCAAATTATTTTTTTAGGCAAATTTATAGGGTTTTGGCAAATTATTTTGCAGGCAAATTATTTAGCAGGCAAAATATTTTGCAGGCAAATTATTTTGCAGGCAAATTATTTAGCAGGCAAATTATTTTTTTAGGCAAATTATTAGGGTTTTGGCAAATTATTTTGCAGGCAAATTATTTAGCAGGCAAAATATTTTGCAGGCAAATTATTTTGCAGGCAAATTATTTTGCAGGCAAATTATTTAGCAGGCAAAATATTTTGCAGGCAAATTATTTTGCAGGCAAATTATTTTGCAGGCAAATTATTTTGCAGGCAAATTATTTTGCAGGCAAATTATTTTTTTAAGCAAATTATTAGGGTTTTGGCAAATTATTTTGCAGGCAAATTATTTTGCAGGCAAATTATTTTACAAAATACTTTTTACAAAATACTTTTTACAAAATCTTTTTACAAAATACTTTTTACAAAATACTTTTTGGCAAATTATTTTGGCAAATTATTTTTTGGCAAATTATTTTTTGGCAAATTATTTAGCAGGCAAATTATTTAGCAGGCAAATTATTTTGCAGGCAAATTATTTTGCAGGCAAATTATTTAGCAGGCAAATTATTTTGCAGGCAAATTATTTTGCAGGCAAATTATTTAGCAGGCAAATTATTAAATACTTTTTACAAAATACTTTTTACAAAATACTTTTTGCAAAATACTTTTTGGCAAATTATTTTGGCAAATTATTTTGGCAAATTATTTTGGGGGGCAAATTATTTTGCAGGCAAATTATTTTTTTAGGCAAATTATTAGGGTTTTGGCAAATTATTTTGCAGGCAAATTATTTTGCAGGCAAATTATTTTACAAAATACTTTTTACAAAATACTTTTTACAAAATACTTTTTACAAAATACTTTTTACAAAATACTTTTTGGCAAATTATTTTGGCAAATTATTTTTTGGCAAATTATTTTTTGGCAAATTATTTAGCAGGCAAATTATTTAGCAGGCAAATTATTTTGCAGGCAAATTATTGGGGTTTTGGCAAATTATTTTGCAGGCAAATTATTTTGCAGGCAAATTATTTTGCAGGCAAATTATTTTACAAAATACTTTTTACAAAATACTTTTTACAAAATACTTTTTACAAAATACTTTTTACAAAATACTTTTTACAAAATACTTTTTACAAAATACTTTTTGGCAAATTATTTTGGCAAATTATTTTTTGGCAAATTATTTTGCAGGCAAATTATTTTGCAGGCAAATTATTTTGCAGGCAAATTATTTTGGCAAATTATTTTGCAGGCAAATTATTTTGCAGGCAAATTATTTTGCAAAATACTTTTTACAAAATACTTTTTACAAAATACTTTTTACAAAATACTTTTTACAAAATACTTTTTACAAAATACTTTTTGCAAAATACTTGTTGGCAAATTATTTTGGCAAATTATTTTGGGGGGCAAATTATTTTGCAGGCAAATTATTTTGCAGGCAAATTATTTTGCAGGCAAATTATTTTTTTAGGCAAATTATTAGGGTTTTGGCAAATTATTTTGCAGGCAAATTATTTTGCAGGCAAATTATTTTACAAAATACTTTTTACAAAATACTTTTTACAAAATACTTTTTACAAAATACTTTTTACAAAATACTTTTTGGCAAATTATTTTGGCAAATTATTTTTTGGCAAATTATTTTTTGGCAAATTATTTAGCAGGCAAATTATTTAGCAGGCAAATTATTTTGCAGGCAAATTATTGGGGTTTTGGCAAATTATTTTGCAGGCAAATTATTTTGCAGGCAAATTATTTTGCAGGCAAATTATTTTACAAAATACTTTTTACAAAATACTTTTTACAAAATACTTTTTACAAAATACTTTTTACAAAATACTTTTTACAAAATACTTTTTGGCAAATTATTTTGGCAAATTATTTTTTGGCAAATTATTTTGCAGGCAAATTATTTTGCAGGCAAATTATTTAGCAGGCAAATTATTTTGGCAAATTATTTTGCAGGCAAATTATTTTGCAGGCAAATTATTTTGCAAAATACTTTTTACAAAATACTTTTTACAAAATACTTTTTACAAAATACTTTTTACAAAATACTTTTTACAAAATACTTTTTGCAAAATACTTGTTGGCAAATTATTTTGGCAAATTATTTTGGGGGGCAAATTATTTTGCAGGCAAATAATTTTTTAGGCAAATTTATAGGGTTTTGGCAAATTATTTTGCAGGCAAATTATTTTGCAGGCAAATTATTTTACAAAATACTTTTTACAAAATACTTTTTACAAAATACTTTTTACAAAATACTTTTTACAAAATACTTTTTACAAAATACTTTTTACAAAATACTTTTTACAAAATACTTTTTGGCAAATTATTTTGGCAAATTATTTAGCAGGCAAATTATTTTGCAGGCAAATTATTTTGCAGGCAAATTATTTTACAAAATACTTTTTACAAAATACTTTTTACAAAATACTTTTTACAAAATACTTTTTACAAAATACTTTTTACAAAATACTTTTTACAATTTGCAAATTATTTAGCAGGCAAATAATTTTTTTAGGCAAATTATTAGGGTTTTGGCAAATTATTTTTTGGCAAATTATTTAGCAGGCAAATTATTTTGCAGGCAAATTATTTTGCAGGCAAATTATTTAGCAGGCAAAATATTTTGCAGGCAAATTATTTTGCAGGCAAATTATTTAGCAGGCAAATTATTTTGCAGGCAAATTATTAGGGTTTTGGCAAATTATTTTTTTTGGCAAATTATTAGGGTTTTGGCAAATTATTTTGCAGGCAAATTATTTTGCAGGCAAATTATTTTGCAGGCAAATTATTTAGCAAAATACTTTTTACAAAATACTTTTTACAAAATACTTTTTGGCAAATTATTTTGGCAAATTATTTTTTGGCAAATTATTTTTTGGCAAATTATTTTGCAGGCAAATTATTTTGGCAAATTATTTTGCAGGCAAATTATTTTGCAGGCAAATTATTTTGCAGGCAAATTATTTTGCAAAATACTTTTTACAAAATACTTTTTACAAAATACTTTTTACAAAATACTTTTTACAAAATACTTTTTACAAAATACTTTTTACAAAATACTTTTTACAAAATACTTTTTGCAAAATACTTGTTGGCAAATTATTTTGGCAAATTATTTTGGCAAATTATTTTGGGGGGCAAATTATTTTGCAGGCAAATTATTTTGCAGGCAAATTATTTTTTTAGGCAAATTGATAGGGTTTTGGCAAATTATTTTGCAGGCAAATTATTTAGCAGGCAAAATATTTTGCAGGCAAATTATTTTGCAGGCAAATTATTTAGCAGGCAAATTATTTTTTTAGGCAAATTATTAGGGTTTTGGCAAATTATTTTGCAGGCAAATTATTTAGCAGGCAAAATATTTTGCAGGCAAATTATTTTGCAGGCAAATTATTTTGCAGGCAAATTATTTAGCAGGCAAAATATTTTGCAGGCAAATTATTTTGCAGGCAAATTATTTTGCAGGCAAATTATTTTGCAGGCAAATTATTTTGCAGGCAAATTATTTTTTTAAGCAAATTATTAGGGTTTTGGCAAATTATTTTGCAGGCAAATTATTTTGCAGGCAAATTATTTTACAAAATACTTTTTACAAAATACTTTTTACAAAATCTTTTTACAAAATACTTTTTACAAAATACTTTTTGGCAAATTATTTTGGCAAATTATTTTTTGGCAAATTATTTTGCAGGCAAATTATTTAGCAGGCAAATTATTTAGCAGGCAAATTATTTTGCAGGCAAATTATTTTGCAGGCAAATTATTTTGCAGGCAAATTATTTAGCAGGCAAATTATTTTGCAGGCAAATTATTTTGCAGGCAAATTATTTAGCAGGCAAATTATTAAATACTTTTTACAAAATACTTTTTACAAAATACTTTTTGCAAAATACTTTTTGGCAAATTATTTTGGCAAATTATTTTGGCAAATTATTTTGGGGGGCAAATTATTTTGCAGGCAAATTATTTTTTTAGGCAAATTATTAGGGTTTTGGCAAATTATTTTGCAGGCAAATTATTTTGCAGGCAAATTATTTTACAAAATACTTTTTACAAAATACTTTTTACAAAATACTTTTTACAAAATACTTTTTGGCAAATTATTTTGGCAAATTATTTTTTGGCAAATTATTTTTTGGCAAATTATTTAGCAGGCAAATTATTTAGCAGGCAAATTATTTTGCAGGCAAATTATTGGGGTTTTGGCAAATTATTTTGCAGGCAAATTATTTTGCAGGCAAATTATTTTGCAGGCAAATTATTTTACAAAATACTTTTTACAAAATACTTTTTACAAAATACTTTTTACAAAATACTTTTTACAAAATACTTTTTACAAAATACTTTTTACAAAATACTTTTTGGCAAATTATTTTGGCAAATTATTTTTTGGCAAATTATTTTGCAGGCAAATTATTTTGCAGGCAAATTATTTAGCAGGCAAATTATTTTGGCAAATTATTTTGCAGGCAAATTATTTTGCAGGCAAATTATTTTGCAAAATACTTTTTACAAAATACTTTTTACAAAATACTTTTTACAAAATACTTTTTACAAAATACTTTTTACAAAATACTTTTTACAAAATACTTTTTGCAAAATACTTGTTGGCAAATTATTTTGGCAAATTATTTTGGGGGGCAAATTATTTTGCAGGCAAATTATTTTGCAGGCAAATAATTTTTTAGGCAAATTTATAGGGTTTTGGCAAATTATTTTGCAGGCAAATTATTTTGCAGGCAAATTATTTTACAAAATACTTTTTACAAAATACTTTTTACAAAATACTTTTTACAAAATACTTTTTACAAAATACTTTTTGGCAAATTATTTTGGCAAATTATTTAGCAGGCAAATTATTTTGCAGGCAAATTATTTTGCAGGCAAATTATTTTACAAAATACTTTTTACAAAATACTTTTTACAAAATACTTTTTACAAAATACTTTTTACAAAATACTTTTTACAATTTGCAAATTATTTAGCAGGCAAATAATTTTTTTAGGCAAATTATTAGGGTTTTGGCAAATTATTTTTTGGCAAATTATTTAGCAGGCAAAATATTTTGCAGGCAAATTATTTAGCAGGCAAATTATTTAGCAGGCAAATTATTTAGCAGGCAAATTATTTTGCAGGCAAATTATTTTGCAGGCAAATTATTTTGCAGGCAAATTATTTAGCAGGCAAATTATTTTGCAGGCAAATTATTTTGCAGGCAAATTATTTAGCAGGCAAATTATTAAATACTTTTTACAAAATACTTTTTACAAAATACTTTTTGCAAAATACTTTTTGGCAAATTATTTTGGCAAATTATTTTGGCAAATTATTTTGGGGGGCAAATTATTTTGCAGGCAAATTATTTTTTTAGGCAAATTATTAGGGTTTTGGCAAATTATTTTGCAGGCAAATTATTTTGCAGGCAAATTATTTTACAAAATACTTTTTACAAAATACTTTTTACAAAATACTTTTTACAAAATACTTTTTACAAAATACTTTTTACAAAATACTTTTTACAAAATACTTTTTGGCAAATTATTTTGGCAAATTATTTTTTGGCAAATTATTTTGCAGGCAAATTATTTTGCAGGCAAATTATTTAGCAGGCAAATTATTTTGGCAAATTATTTTGCAGGCAAATTATTTTGCAGGCAAATTATTTTGCAAAATACTTTTTACAAAATACTTTTTACAAAATACTTTTTACAAAATACTTTTTACAAAATACTTTTTACAAAATACTTTTTACAAAATACTTTTTGCAAAATACTTGTTGGCAAATTATTTTGGCAAATTATTTTGGGGGGCAAATTATTTTGCAGGCAAATTATTTTGCAGGCAAATAATTTTTTAGGCAAATTTATAGGGTTTTGGCAAATTATTTTGCAGGCAAATTATTTTGCAGGCAAATTATTTTACAAAATACTTTTTACAAAATACTTTTTACAAAATACTTTTTACAAAATACTTTTTACAAAATACTTTTTGGCAAATTATTTTGGCAAATTATTTAGCAGGCAAATTATTTTGCAGGCAAATTATTTTGCAGGCAAATTATTTTACAAAATACTTTTTACAAAATACTTTTTACAAAATACTTTTTACAAAATACTTTTTACAAAATACTTTTTACAATTTGCAAATTATTTAGCAGGCAAATAATTTTTTTAGGCAAATTATTAGGGTTTTGGCAAATTATTTTTTGGCAAATTATTTAGCAGGCAAAATATTTTGCAGGCAAATTATTTAGCAGGCAAATTATTTAGCAGGCAAATTATTTAGCAGGCAAATTATTTTGCAGGCAAATTATTTTGCAGGCAAATTATTTTGCAGGCAAATTATTTAGCAGGCAAATTATTTTGCAGGCAAATTATTTTGCAGGCAAATTATTTAGCAGGCAAATTATTAAATACTTTTTACAAAATACTTTTTACAAAATACTTTTTGCAAAATACTTTTTGGCAAATTATTTTGGCAAATTATTTTGGCAAATTATTTTGGGGGGCAAATTATTTTGCAGGCAAATTATTTTTTTAGGCAAATTATTAGGGTTTTGGCAAATTATTTTGCAGGCAAATTATTTTGCAGGCAAATTATTTTACAAAATACTTTTTACAAAATACTTTTTACAAAATACTTTTTACAAAATACTTTTTACAAAATACTTTTTACAAAATACTTTTTGGCAAATTATTTTGGCAAATTATTTTTTGGCAAATTATTTTTTGGCAAATTATTTAGCAGGCAAATTATTTAGCAGGCAAATTATTTTGCAGGCAAATTATTGGGGTTTTGGCAAATTTTTTTGCAGGCAAATTATTTTGCAGGCAAATTATTTTGCAGGCAAATTATTTTACAAAATACTTTTTACAAAATACTTTTTACAAAATACTTTTTACAAAATACTTTTTACAAAATACTTTTTACAAAATACTTTTTGGCAAATTATTTTGGCAAATTATTTTTTGGCAAATTATTTTGCAGGCAAATTATTTTGCAGGCAAATTATTTAGCAGGCAAATTATTTTGGCAAATTATTTTGCAGGCAAATTATTTTGCAGGCAAATTATTTTGCAAAATACTTTTTACAAAATACTTTTTACAAAATACTTTTTACAAAATACTTTTTACAAAATACTTTTTACAAAATACTTTTTGCAAAATACTTGTTGGCAAATTATTTTGGCAAATTATTTTGGGGGGCAAATTATTTTGCAGGCAAATTATTTTGCAGGCAAATAATTTTGCAGGCAAATTTATAGGGTTTTGGCAAATTATTTTGCAGGCAAATTATTTTGCAGGCAAATTATTTTACAAAATACTTTTTACAAAATACTTTTTACAAAATACTTTTTACAAAATACTTTTTACAAAATACTTTTTGGCAAATTATTTTGGCAAATTATTTAGCAGGCAAATTATTTTGCAGGCAAATTATTTTGCAGGCAAATTATTTTACAAAATACTTTTTACAAAATACTTTTTACAAAATACTTTTTACAAAATACTTTTTACAAAATACTTTTTACAAAATACTTTTTACAATTTGCAAATTATTTAGCAGGCAAATAATTTTTTTAGGCAAATTATTAGGGTTTTGGCAAATTATTTTTTGGCAAATTATTTAGCAGGCAAATTATTTTGCAGGCAAATTATTTTGCAGGCAAATTATTTAGCAGGCAAAATATTTTGCAGGCAAATTATTTTGCAGGCAAATTATTTAGCAGGCAAATTATTTTGCAGGCAAATTATTAGGGTTTTGGCAAATTATTTTTTTTGGCAAATTATTAGGGTTTTGGCAAATTATTTTGCAGGCAAATTATTTTGCAGGCAAATTATTTTGCAGGCAAATTATTTAGCAAAATACTTTTTACAAAATACTTTTTACAAAATACTTTTTGGCAAATTATTTTGGCAAATTATTTTTTGGCAAATTATTTTTTGGCAAATTATTTTGGCAAATTATTTTGCAGGCAAATTATTTTGCAGGCAAATTATTTTGCAGGCAAATTATTTTGCAAAATACTTTTTACAAAATACTTTTTACAAAATACTTTTTACAAAATACTTTTTACAAAATACTTTTTACAAAATACTTTTTACAAAATACTTTTTGCAAAATACTTGTTGGCAAATTATTTTGGCAAATTATTTTGGCAAATTATTTTGGGGGGCAAATTATTTTGCAGGCAAATTATTTTGCAGGCAAATTATTTTTTTAGGCAAATTTATAGGGTTTTGGCAAATTATTTTGCAGGCAAATTATTTAGCAGGCAAAATATTTTGCAGGCAAATTATTTTGCAGGCAAATTATTTAGCAGGCAAATTATTTTTTTAGGCAAATTATTAGGGTTTTGGCAAATTATTTTGCAGGCAAATTATTTAGCAGGCAAAATATTTTGCAGGCAAATTATTTTGCAGGCAAATTATTTTGCAGGCAAATTATTTAGCAGGCAAAATATTTTGCAGGCAAATTATTTTGCAGGCAAATTATTTTGCAGGCAAATTATTTTGCAGGCAAATTATTTTGCAGGCAAATTATTTTTTTAAGCAAATTATTAGGGTTTTGGCAAATTATTTTGCAGGCAAATTATTTTGCAGGCAAATTATTTTACAAAATACTTTTTACAAAATACTTTTTACAAAATCTTTTTACAAAATACTTTTTACAAAATACTTTTTGGCAAATTATTTTGGCAAATTATTTTTTGGCAAATTATTTTTTGGCAAATTATTTAGCAGGCAAATTATTTAGCAGGCAAATTATTTTGCAGGCAAATTATTTTGCAGGCAAATTATTTTGCAGGCAAATTATTTAGCAGGCAAATTATTTTGCAGGCAAATTATTTTGCAGGCAAATTATTTAGCAGGCAAATTATTAAATACTTTTTACAAAATACTTTTTACAAAATACTTTTTGCAAAATACTTTTTGGCAAATTATTTTGGCAAATTATTTTGGCAAATTATTTTGGGGGGCAAATTATTTTGCAGGCAAATTATTTTTTTAGGCAAATTATTAGGGTTTTGGCAAATTATTTTGCAGGCAAATTATTTTGCAGGCAAATTATTTTACAAAATACTTTTTACAAAATACTTTTTACAAAATACTTTTTACAAAATACTTTTTACAAAATACTTTTTGGCAAATTATTTTGGCAAATTATTTTTTGGCAAATTATTTTTTGGCAAATTATTTAGCAGGCAAATTATTTAGCAGGCAAATTATTTTGCAGGCAAATTATTGGGGTTTTGGCAAATTATTTTGCAGGCAAATTATTTTGCAGGCAAATTATTTTGCAGGCAAATTATTTTACAAAATACTTTTTACAAAATACTTTTTACAAAATACTTTTTACAAAATACTTTTTACAAAATACTTTTTACAAAATACTTTTTACAAAATACTTTTTGGCAAATTATTTTGGCAAATTATTTTTTGGCAAATTATTTTGCAGGCAAATTATTTTGCAGGCAAATTATTTAGCAGGCAAATTATTTTGGCAAATTATTTTGCAGGCAAATTATTTTGCAGGCAAATTATTTTGCAAAATACTTTTTACAAAATACTTTTTACAAAATACTTTTTACAAAATACTTTTTACAAAATACTTTTTACAAAATACTTTTTGCAAAATACTTGTTGGCAAATTATTTTGGCAAATTATTTTGGGGGGCAAATTATTTTGCAGGCAAATTATTTTGCAGGCAAATTATTTTGCAGGCAAATTATTTTTTTAGGCAAATTATTAGGGTTTTGGCAAATTATTTTGCAGGCAAATTATTTTGCAGGCAAATTATTTTACAAAATACTTTTTACAAAATACTTTTTACAAAATACTTTTTACAAAATACTTTTTACAAAATACTTTTTGGCAAATTATTTTGGCAAATTATTTTTTGGCAAATTATTTTTTGGCAAATTATTTAGCAGGCAAATTATTTAGCAGGCAAATTATTTTGCAGGCAAATTATTGGGGTTTTGGCAAATTATTTTGCAGGCAAATTATTTTGCAGGCAAATTATTTTGCAGGCAAATTATTTTACAAAATACTTTTTACAAAATACTTTTTACAAAATACTTTTTACAAAATACTTTTTACAAAATACTTTTTACAAAATACTTTTTGGCAAATTATTTTGGCAAATTATTTTTTGGCAAATTATTTTGCAGGCAAATTATTTTGCAGGCAAATTATTTAGCAGGCAAATTATTTTGGCAAATTATTTTGCAGGCAAATTATTTTGCAGGCAAATTATTTTGCAAAATACTTTTTACAAAATACTTTTTACAAAATACTTTTTACAAAATACTTTTTACAAAATACTTTTTACAAAATACTTTTTACAAAATACTTTTTGCAAAATACTTGTTGGCAAATTATTTTGGCAAATTATTTTGGGGGGCAAATTATTTTGCAGGCAAATAATTTTTTAGGCAAATTTATAGGGTTTTGGCAAATTATTTTGCAGGCAAATTATTTTGCAGGCAAATTATTTTACAAAATACTTTTTACAAAATACTTTTTACAAAATACTTTTTACAAAATACTTTTTACAAAATACTTTTTGGCAAATTATTTTGGCAAATTATTTAGCAGGCAAATTATTTTGCAGGCAAATTATTTTGCAGGCAAATTATTTTACAAAATACTTTTTACAAAATACTTTTTACAAAATACTTTTTACAAAATACTTTTTACAAAATACTTTTTACAATTTGCAAATTATTTAGCAGGCAAATAATTTTTTTAGGCAAATTATTAGGGTTTTGGCAAATTATTTTTTGGCAAATTATTTAGCAGGCAAATTATTTTGCAGGCAAATTATTTTGCAGGCAAATTATTTAGCAGGCAAAATATTTTGCAGGCAAATTATTTTGCAGGCAAATTATTTAGCAGGCAAATTATTTTGCAGGCAAATTATTAGGGTTTTGGCAAATTATTTTTTTTGGCAAATTATTAGGGTTTTGGCAAATTATTTTGCAGGCAAATTATTTTGCAGGCAAATTATTTTGCAGGCAAATTATTTAGCAAAATACTTTTTACAAAATACTTTTTACAAAATACTTTTTGGCAAATTATTTTGGCAAATTATTTTTTGGCAAATTATTTTTTGGCAAATTATTTTGCAGGCAAATTATTTTGGCAAATTATTTTGCAGGCAAATTATTTTGCAGGCAAATTATTTTGCAGGCAAATTATTTTGCAAAATACTTTTTACAAAATACTTTTTACAAAATACTTTTTACAAAATACTTTTTACAAAATACTTTTTACAAAATACTTTTTACAAAATACTTTTTGCAAAATACTTGTTGGCAAATTATTTTGGCAAATTATTTTGGCAAATTATTTTGGGGGGCAAATTATTTTGCAGGCAAATTATTTTGCAGGCAAATTATTTTTTTAGGCAAATTGATAGGGTTTTGGCAAATTATTTTGCAGGCAAATTATTTAGCAGGCAAAATATTTTGCAGGCAAATTATTTTGCAGGCAAATTATTTAGCAGGCAAATTATTTTTTTAGGCAAATTATTAGGGTTTTGGCAAATTATTTTGCAGGCAAATTATTTAGCAGGCAAAATATTTTGCAGGCAAATTATTTTGCAGGCAAATTATTTTGCAGGCAAATTATTTAGCAGGCAAAATATTTTGCAGGCAAATTATTTTGCAGGCAAATTATTTTGCAGGCAAATTATTTTGCAGGCAAATTATTTTGCAGGCAAATTATTTTTTTAAGCAAATTATTAGGGTTTTGGCAAATTATTTTGCAGGCAAATTATTTTGCAGGCAAATTATTTTACAAAATACTTTTTACAAAATACTTTTTACAAAATCTTTTTACAAAATACTTTTTACAAAATACTTTTTGGCAAATTATTTTGGCAAATTATTTTTTGGCAAATTATTTTGCAGGCAAATTATTTAGCAGGCAAATTATTTAGCAGGCAAATTATTTTGCAGGCAAATTATTTTGCAGGCAAATTATTTTGCAGGCAAATTATTTAGCAGGCAAATTATTTTGCAGGCAAATTATTTTGCAGGCAAATTATTTAGCAGGCAAATTATTAAATACTTTTTACAAAATACTTTTTACAAAATACTTTTTGCAAAATACTTTTTGGCAAATTATTTTGGCAAATTATTTTGGCAAATTATTTTGGGGGGCAAATTATTTTGCAGGCAAATTATTTTTTTAGGCAAATTATTAGGGTTTTGGCAAATTATTTTGCAGGCAAATTATTTTGCAGGCAAATTATTTTACAAAATACTTTTTACAAAATACTTTTTACAAAATACTTTTTACAAAATACTTTTTACAAAATACTTTTTACAAAATACTTTTTACAAAATACTTTTTGGCAAATTATTTTGGCAAATTATTTTTTGGCAAATTATTTTTTGGCAAATTATTTAGCAGGCAAATTATTTAGCAGGCAAATTATTTTGCAGGCAAATTATTGGGGTTTTGGCAAATTATTTTGCAGGCAAATTATTTTGCAGGCAAATTATTTTGCAGGCAAATTATTTTACAAAATACTTTTTACAAAATACTTTTTACAAAATACTTTTTACAAAATACTTTTTACAAAATACTTTTTACAAAATACTTTTTACAAAATACTTTTTACAAAATACTTTTTGGCAAATTATTTTGGCAAATTATTTTTTGGCAAATTATTTTGCAGGCAAATTATTTTGCAGGCAAATTATTTAGCAGGCAAATTATTTTGGCAAATTATTTTGCAGGCAAATTATTTTGCAGGCAAATTATTTTGCAAAATACTTTTTACAAAATACTTTTTACAAAATACTTTTTACAAAATACTTTTTACAAAATACTTTTTACAAAATACTTTTTACAAAATACTTTTTACAAAATACTTTTTACAAAATACTTTTTGCAAAATACTTGTTGGCAAATTATTTTGGCAAATTATTTTGGGGGGCAAATTATTTTGCAGGCAAATTATTTTGCAGGCAAATAATTTTTTAGGCAAATTTATAGGGTTTTGGCAAATTATTTTGCAGGCAAATTATTTTGCAGGCAAATTATTTTACAAAATACTTTTTACAAAATACTTTTTACAAAATACTTTTTACAAAATACTTTTTACAAAATACTTTTTGGCAAATTATTTTGGCAAATTATTTAGCAGGCAAATTATTTTGCAGGCAAATTATTTTGCAGGCAAATTATTTTACAAAATACTTTTTACAAAATACTTTTTACAAAATACTTTTTACAAAATACTTTTTACAAAATACTTTTTACAAAATACTTTTTACAAAATACTTTTTACAATTTGCAAATTATTTAGCAGGCAAATAATTTTTTTAGGCAAATTATTAGGGTTTTGGCAAATTATTTTTTGGCAAATTATTTAGCAGGCAAATTATTTTGCAGGCAAATTATTTTGCAGGCAAATTATTTTGCAGGCAAATTATTTAGCAGGCAAAATATTTTGCAGGCAAATTATTTTGCAGGCAAATTATTTAGCAGGCAAATTATTTTGCAGGCAAATTATTAGGGTTTTGGCAAATTATTTTTTTTGGCAAATTATTAGGGTTTTGGCAAATTATTTTGCAGGCAAATTATTTTGCAGGCAAATTATTTTGCAGGCAAATTATTTAGCAAAATACTTTTTACAAAATACTTTTTACAAAATACTTTTTGGCAAATTATTTTGGCAAATTATTTTTTGGCAAATTATTTTTTGGCAAATTATTTTGCAGGCAAATTATTTTGGCAAATTATTTTGCAGGCAAATTATTTTGCAGGCAAATTATTTTGCAGGCAAATTATTTTGGCAAATTATTTTGCAGGCAAATTATTTTGCAGGCAAATTATTTTGCAGGCAAATTATTTTGCAAAATACTTTTTACAAAATACTTTTTACAAAATACTTTTTACAAAATACTTTTTACAAAATACTTTTTACAAAATACTTTTTACAAAATACTTTTTACAAAATACTTTTTGCAAAATACTTGTTGGCAAATTATTTTGGCAAATTATTTTGGCAAATTATTTTGGGGGGCAAATTATTTTGCAGGCAAATTATTTTGCAGGCAAATTATTTTTTTAGGCAAATTTATAGGGTTTTGGCAAATTATTTTGCAGGAAAATTATTTTGCAGGCAAATTATTTTACAAAATACTTTTTACAAAATACTTTTTACAAAATACTTTTTACAAAATACTTTTTACAAAATACTTTTTACAAAATACTTTTTGCAAAATACTTGTTGGCAAATTATTTTGGCAAATTATTTTGGGGGGCAAATTATTTTGCAGGCAAATTATTTTGCAGGCAAATAATTTTGCAGGCAAATTTATAGGGTTTTGGCAAATTATTTTGCAGGCAAATTATTTTGCAGGCAAATTATTTTACAAAATACTTTTTACAAAATACTTTTTACAAAATACTTTTTACAAAATACTTTTTACAAAATACTTTTTGGCAAATTATTTTGGCAAATTATTTAGCAGGCAAATTATTTTGCAGGCAAATTATTTTGCAGGCAAATTATTTTACAAAATACTTTTTACAAAATACTTTTTACAAAATACTTTTTACAAAATACTTTTTACAAAATACTTTTTACAAAATACTTTTTACAATTTGCAAATTATTTAGCAGGCAAATAATTTTTTTAGGCAAATTATTAGGGTTTTGGCAAATTATTTTTTGGCAAATTATTTAGCAGGCAAATTATTTTGCAGGCAAATTATTTTGCAGGCAAATTATTTAGCAGGCAAAATATTTTGCAGGCAAATTATTTTGCAGGCAAATTATTTAGCAGGCAAATTATTTTGCAGGCAAATTATTAGGGTTTTGGCAAATTATTTTTTTTGGCAAATTATTAGGGTTTTGGCAAATTATTTTGCAGGCAAATTATTTTGCAGGCAAATTATTTTGCAGGCAAATTATTTAGCAAAATACTTTTTACAAAATACTTTTTACAAAATACTTTTTGGCAAATTATTTTGGCAAATTATTTTTTGGCAAATTATTTTTTGGCAAATTATTTTGCAGGCAAATTATTTTGGCAAATTATTTTGCAGGCAAATTATTTTGCAGGCAAATTATTTTGCAGGCAAATTATTTTGCAAAATACTTTTTACAAAATACTTTTTACAAAATACTTTTTACAAAATACTTTTTACAAAATACTTTTTACAAAATACTTTTTACAAAATACTTTTTACAAAATACTTTTTGCAAAATACTTGTTGGCAAATTATTTTGGCAAATTATTTTGGCAAATTATTTTGGGGGGCAAATTATTTTGCAGGCAAATTATTTTGCAGGCAAATTATTTTTTTAGGCAAATTTATAGGGTTTTGGCAAATTATTTTGCAGGCAAATTATTTAGCAGGCAAAATATTTTGCAGGCAAATTATTTTGCAGGCAAATTATTTAGCAGGCAAATTATTTTTTTAGGCAAATTATTAGGGTTTTGGCAAATTATTTTGCAGGCAAATTATTTAGCAGGCAAAATATTTTGCAGGCAAATTATTTTGCAGGCAAATTATTTTGCAGGCAAATTATTTAGCAGGCAAAATATTTTGCAGGCAAATTATTTTGCAGGCAAATTATTTTGCAGGCAAATTATTTTGCAGGCAAATTATTTTGCAGGCAAATTATTTTTTTAAGCAAATTATTAGGGTTTTGGCAAATTATTTTGCAGGCAAATTATTTTGCAGGCAAATTATTTTACAAAATACTTTTTACAAAATACTTTTTACAAAATCTTTTTACAAAATACTTTTTACAAAATACTTTTTGGCAAATTATTTTGGCAAATTATTTTTTGGCAAATTATTTTTTGGCAAATTATTTAGCAGGCAAATTATTTAGCAGGCAAATTATTTTGCAGGCAAATTATTTTGCAGGCAAATTATTTTGCAGGCAAATTATTTAGCAGGCAAATTATTTTGCAGGCAAATTATTTTGCAGGCAAATTATTTAGCAGGCAAATTATTAAATACTTTTTACAAAATACTTTTTACAAAATACTTTTTGGCAAATTATTTTGGCAAATTATTTTGGCAAATTATTTTGGGGGGCAAATTATTTTGCAGGCAAATTATTTTTTTAGGCAAATTATTAGGGTTTTGGCAAATTATTTTGCAGGCAAATTATTTTGCAGGCAAATTATTTTACAAAATACTTTTTACAAAATACTTTTTACAAAATACTTTTTACAAAATACTTTTTACAAAATACTTTTTGGCAAATTATTTTGGCAAATTATTTTTTGGCAAATTATTTTTTGGCAAATTATTTAGCAGGCAAATTATTTAGCAGGCAAATTATTTTGCAGGCAAATTATTGGGGTTTTGGCAAATTATTTTGCAGGCAAATTATTTTGCAGGCAAATTATTTTGCAGGCAAATTATTTTACAAAATACTTTTTACAAAATACTTTTTACAAAATACTTTTTACAAAATACTTTTTACAAAATACTTTTTACAAAATACTTTTTACAAAATACTTTTTGGCAAATTATTTTGGCAAATTATTTTTTGGCAAATTATTTTGCAGGCAAATTATTTTGCAGGCAAATTATTTAGCAGGCAAATTATTTTGGCAAATTATTTTGCAGGCAAATTATTTTGCAGGCAAATTATTTTGCAAAATACTTTTTACAAAATACTTTTTACAAAATACTTTTTACAAAATACTTTTTACAAAATACTTTTTACAAAATACTTTTTGCAAAATACTTGTTGGCAAATTATTTTGGCAAATTATTTTGGGGGGCAAATTATTTTGCAGGCAAATTATTTTGCAGGCAAATTATTTTGCAGGCAAATTATTTTTTTAGGCAAATTATTAGGGTTTTGGCAAATTATTTTGCAGGCAAATTATTTTGCAGGCAAATTATTTTACAAAATACTTTTTACAAAATACTTTTTACAAAATACTTTTTACAAAATACTTTTTACAAAATACTTTTTGGCAAATTATTTTGGCAAATTATTTTTTGGCAAATTATTTTTTGGCAAATTATTTAGCAGGCAAATTATTTAGCAGGCAAATTATTTTGCAGGCAAATTATTGGGGTTTTGGCAAATTATTTTGCAGGCAAATTATTTTGCAGGCAAATTATTTTGCAGGCAAATTATTTTACAAAATACTTTTTACAAAATACTTTTTACAAAATACTTTTTACAAAATACTTTTTACAAAATACTTTTTACAAAATACTTTTTGGCAAATTATTTTGGCAAATTATTTTTTGGCAAATTATTTTGCAGGCAAATTATTTTGCAGGCAAATTATTTAGCAGGCAAATTATTTTGGCAAATTATTTTGCAGGCAAATTATTTTGCAGGCAAATTATTTTGCAAAATACTTTTTACAAAATACTTTTTACAAAATACTTTTTACAAAATACTTTTTACAAAATACTTTTTACAAAATACTTTTTGCAAAATACTTGTTGGCAAATTATTTTGGCAAATTATTTTGGGGGGCAAATTATTTTGCAGGCAAATAATTTTTTAGGCAAATTTATAGGGTTTTGGCAAATTATTTTGCAGGCAAATTATTTTGCAGGCAAATTATTTTACAAAATACTTTTTACAAAATACTTTTTACAAAATACTTTTTACAAAATACTTTTTACAAAATACTTTTTACAAAATACTTTTTGGCAAATTATTTTGGCAAATTATTTAGCAGGCAAATTATTTTGCAGGCAAATTATTTTGCAGGCAAATTATTTTACAAAATACTTTTTACAAAATACTTTTTACAAAATACTTTTTACAAAATACTTTTTACAAAATACTTTTTACAAAATACTTTTTACAATTTGCAAATTATTTAGCAGGCAAATAATTTTTTTAGGCAAATTATTAGGGTTTTGGCAAATTATTTTTTGGCAAATTATTTAGCAGGCAAATTATTTTGCAGGCAAATTATTTTGCAGGCAAATTATTTAGCAGGCAAAATATTTTGCAGGCAAATTATTTTGCAGGCAAATTATTTTGCAGGCAAATTATTTAGCAGGCAAATTATTTTGCAGGCAAATTATTAGGGTTTTGGCAAATTATTTTTTTTGGCAAATTATTAGGGTTTTGGCAAATTATTTTGCAGGCAAATTATTTTGCAGGCAAATTATTTTGCAGGCAAATTATTTAGCAAAATACTTTTTACAAAATACTTTTTACAAAATACTTTTTGGCAAATTATTTTGGCAAATTATTTTTTGGCAAATTATTTTTTGGCAAATTATTTTGCAGGCAAATTATTTTGGCAAATTATTTTGCAGGCAAATTATTTTGCAGGCAAATTATTTTGCAGGCAAATTATTTTGCAAAATACTTTTTACAAAATACTTTTTACAAAATACTTTTTACAAAATACTTTTTACAAAATACTTTTTACAAAATACTTTTTACAAAATACTTTTTGCAAAATACTTGTTGGCAAATTATTTTGGCAAATTATTTTGGCAAATTATTTTGGGGGGCAAATTATTTTGCAGGCAAATTATTTTGCAGGCAAATTATTTTTTTAGGCAAATTGATAGGGTTTTGGCAAATTATTTTGCAGGCAAATTATTTAGCAGGCAAAATATTTTGCAGGCAAATTATTTTGCAGGCAAATTATTTAGCAGGCAAATTATTTTTTTAGGCAAATTATTAGGGTTTTGGCAAATTATTTTGCAGGCAAATTATTTAGCAGGCAAAATATTTTGCAGGCAAATTATTTTGCAGGCAAATTATTTTGCAGGCAAATTATTTAGCAGGCAAAATATTTTGCAGGCAAATTATTTTGCAGGCAAATTATTTTGCAGGCAAATTATTTTGCAGGCAAATTATTTTGCAGGCAAATTATTTTGCAGGCAAATTATTTAGCAGGCAAATTATTTTGGCAAATTATTTTGCAGGCAAATTATTTTGCAGGCAAATTATTTTGCAAAATACTTTTTACAAAATACTTTTTACAAAATACTTTTTACAAAATACTTTTTACAAAATACTTTTTACAAAATACTTTTTACAAAATACTTTTTACAAAATACTTTTTGCAAAATACTTGTTGGCAAATTATTTTGGCAAATTATTTTGGGGGGCAAATTATTTTGCAGGCAAATTATTTTGCAGGCAAATAATTTTTTAGGCAAATTTATAGGGTTTTGGCAAATTATTTTGCAGGCAAATTATTTTGCAGGCAAATTATTTTGCAGGCAAATTATTTTACAAAATACTTTTTACAAAATACTTTTTACAAAATACTTTTTACAAAATACTTTTTACAAAATACTTTTTGGCAAATTATTTTGGCAAATTATTTAGCAGGCAAATTATTTTGCAGGCAAATTATTTTGCAGGCAAATTATTTTACAAAATACTTTTTACAAAATACTTTTTACAAAATACTTTTTACAAAATACTTTTTACAAAATACTTTTTACAAAATACTTTTTACAATTTGCAAATTATTTAGCAGGCAAATAATTTTTTTAGGCAAATTATTAGGGTTTTGGCAAATTATTTTTTGGCAAATTATTTAGCAGGCAAATTATTTTGCAGGCAAATTATTTTGCAGGCAAATTATTTTGCAGGCAAATTATTTAGCAGGCAAAATATTTTGCAGGCAAATTATTTTGCAGGCAAATTATTTAGCAGGCAAATTATTTTGCAGGCAAATTATTAGGGTTTTGGCAAATTATTTTTTTTGGCAAATTATTAGGGTTTTGGCAAATTATTTTGCAGGCAAATTATTTTGCAGGCAAATTATTTTGCAGGCAAATTATTTAGCAAAATACTTTTTACAAAATACTTTTTACAAAATACTTTTTGGCAAATTATTTTGGCAAATTATTTTTTGGCAAATTATTTTTTGGCAAATTATTTTGCAGGCAAATTATTTTGGCAAATTATTTTGCAGGCAAATTATTTTGCAGGCAAATTATTTTGCAGGCAAATTATTTTGCAAAATACTTTTTACAAAATACTTTTTACAAAATACTTTTTACAAAATACTTTTTACAAAATACTTTTTACAAAATACTTTTTACAAAATACTTTTTGCAAAATACTTGTTGGCAAATTATTTTGGCAAATTATTTTGGCAAATTATTTTGGGGGGCAAATTATTTTGCAGGCAAATTATTTTGCAGGCAAATTATTTTTTTAGGCAAATTTATAGGGTTTTGGCAAATTATTTTGCAGGAAAATTATTTTGCAGGCAAATTATTTTACAAAATACTTTTTACAAAATACTTTTTACAAAATACTTTTTACAAAATACTTTTTACAAAATACTTTTTACAAAATACTTTTTACAAAATACTTTTTACAAAATACTTTTTACAAAATACTTTTTACAAAATACTTTTTACAAAATACTTTTTACAAAATACTTTTTACAAAATACTTTTTGGCAAATTATTTTGGCAAATTATTTTTTGGCAAATTATTTTTTGGCAAATTATTTTGCAGGCAAATTATTTTGCAGGCAAATTATTTAGCAGGCAAATTATTTTTTTAGGCAAATTATTAGGGTTTTGGCAAATTATTTTGCAGGCAAATTATTTAGCAGGCAAATTATTTTGCAGGCAAATTATTTTGCAGGCAAATTATTTAGCAGGCAAAATATTTTGCAGGCAAATTATTTTGCAGGCAAATTATTTAGCAGGCAAATTATTTTGCAGGCAAATTATTAGGGTTTTGGCAAATTATTTTTTTAGGCAAATTATTAGGGTTTTGGCAAATTATTTTGCAGGCAAATTATTTTGCAGGCAAATTATTTTGCAGGCAAATTATTTAGCAAAATACTTTTTACAAAATACTTTTTACAAAATACTTTTTGGCAAATTATTTTGGCAAATTATTTTTTGGCAAATTATTTTTTGGCAAATTATTTTGCAGGCAAATTATTTTGGCAAATTATTTTGCAGGCAAATTATTTTGCAGGCAAATTATTTTGCAAAATACTTTTTACAAAATACTTTTTACAAAATACTTTTTACAAAATACTTTTTACAAAATACTTTTTACAAAATACTTTTTACAAAATACTTTTTACAAAATACTTTTTACAAAATACTTTTTGCAAAATACTTGTTGGCAAATTATTTTGGCAAATTATTTTGGCAAATTATTTTGGGGGGCAAATTATTTTGCAGGCAAATTATTTTGCAGGCAAATTATTTTTTTAGGCAAATTTATAGGGTTTTGGCAAATTATTTTGCAGGCAAATTATTTTGCAGGCAAATTATTTTGCAGGCAAATTATTTTGCAGGCAAATTATCTTGGCAAATTATTTTGCAGGCAAATTATTTTGCAGGCAAATTATCTTGGCAAATTATTTTGCAGGCAAATTATTTTGCAGGCAAATTATTTTGCAGGCAAATTATTTTACAAAATACTTTTTACAAAATACTTTTTACAAAATCTTTTTACAAAATACTTTTTACAATGTCTTTAGCAGGCAAAATATTTAGCAGGCAAATTATTTTGCAGGCAAATTATTTTGCAGGCAAATTATTTTGCAGGCAAATTATTTTGCAGGCAAATTATCTTGGCAAATTATTTTGCAGGCAAATTATTTTGCAGGCAAATTATTTTTTTAGGCAAATTATTAGGGTTTTGGCAAATTATTTTGCAGGCAAATTATTTTGCAGGCAAATTATTTTGCAGGCAAATTATTTTGCAGGCAAATTATCTTGGCAAATTATTTTGCAGGCAAATTATTTTGCAGGCAAATTATTTTTTTAGGCAAATTATTAGGGTTTTGGCAAATTATTTTGCAGGCAAATTATTTAGCAGGCAAAATATTTTGCAGGCAAATTATTTTGCAGGCAAATTATTTAGCAGGCAAATTATTTTTTTAGGCAAATTATTAGGGTTTTGGCAAATTATTTTGCAGGCAAATTATTTAGCAGGCAAAATATTTTGCAGGCAAATTATTTTGCAGGCAAATTATTTTGCAGGCAAATTATTTAGCAGGCAAAATATTTTGCAGGCAAATTATTTTGCAGGCAAATTATTTTGCAGGCAAATTATTTTGCAGGCAAATTATTTTGCAGGCAAATTATTTTTTTAAGCAAATTATTAGGGTTTTGGCAAATTATTTTGCAGGCAAATTATTTTGCAGGCAAATTATTTTACAAAATACTTTTTACAAAATACTTTTTATAAAATCTTTTTACAAAATACTTTTTACAAAATACTTTTTGGCAAATTATTTTGGCAAATTATTTTTTGGCAAATTATTTTGCAGGCAAATTATTTAGCAGGCAAATTATTTAGCAGGCAAATTATTTTGCAGGCAAATTATTTTGCAGGCAAATTATTTTGCAGGCAAATTATTTAGCAGGCAAATTATTTTGCAGGCAAATTATTTTGCAGGCAAATTATTTTGCAGGCAAATTATTAAATACTTTTTACAAAATACTTTTTACAAAATACTTTTTGCAAAATACTTTTTGGCAAATTATTTTGGCAAATTATTTTGGCAAATTATTTTGGGGGGCAAATTATTTTGCAGGCAAATTATTTTTTTAGGCAAATTATTAGGGTTTTGGCAAATTATTTTGCAGGCAAATTATTTTGCAGGCAAATTATTTTACAAAATACTTTTTACAAAATACTTTTTACAAAATACTTTTTACAAAATACTTTTTACAAAATACTTTTTACAAAATACTTTTTGGCAAATTATTTTGGCAAATTATTTTTTGGCAAATTATTTTTTGGCAAATTATTTAGCAGGCAAATTATTTAGCAGGCAAATTATTTTGCAGGCAAATTATTGGGGTTTTGGCAAATTATTTTGCAGGCAAATTATTTTGCAGGCAAATTATTTTGCAGGCAAATTATTTTACAAAATACTTTTTACAAAATACTTTTTACAAAATACTTTTTACAAAATACTTTTTACAAAATACTTTTTACAAAATACTTTTTGGCAAATTATTTTGGCAAATTATTTTTTGGCAAATTATTTTGCAGGCAAATTATTTTGCAGGCAAATTATTTAGCAGGCAAATTATTTTGCAGGCAAATAATTTTTTAGGCAAATTTATAGGGTTTTGGCAAATTATTTTGCAGGCAAATTATTTTGCAGGCAAATTATTTTACAAAATACTTTTTACAAAATACTTTTTACAAAATACTTTTTACAAAATACTTTTTACAAAATACTTTTTACAAAATACTTTTTGGCAAATTATTTTGGCAAATTATTTAGCAGGCAAATTATTTTGCAGGCAAATTATTTTGCAGGCAAATTATTTTACAAAATACTTTTTACAAAATACTTTTTACAAAATACTTTTTACAAAATACTTTTTACAAAATACTTTTTACAATTTGCAAATTATTTAGCAGGCAAATAATTTTTTTAGGCAAATTATTAGGGTTTTGGCAAATTATTTTTTGGCAAATTATTTAGCAGGCAAATTATTTTGCAGGCAAATTATTTTGCAGGCAAATTATTTAGCAGGCAAAATATTTTGCAGGCAAATTATTTTGCAGGCAAATTATTTAGCAGGCAAATTATTTTGCAGGCAAATTATTAGGGTTTTGGCAAATTATTTTTTTTGGCAAATTATTAGGGTTTTGGCAAATTATTTTGCAGGCAAATTATTTTGCAGGCAAATTATTTTGCAGGCAAATTATTTAGCAAAATACTTTTTACAAAATACTTTTTACAAAATACTTTTTGGCAAATTATTTTGGCAAATTATTTTTTGGCAAATTATTTTTTGGCAAATTATTTTGCAGGCAAATTATTTTGGCAAATTATTTTGCAGGCAAATTATTTTGCAGGCAAATTATTTTACAAAATACTTTTTACAAAATACTTTTTACAAAATACTTTTTACAAAATACTTTTTACAAAATACTTTTTACAAAATACTTTTTACAAAATACTTTTTACAAAATACTTTTTACAAAATACTTTTTACAAAATACTTTTTACAAAATACTTTTTACAAAATACTTTTTGGCAAATTATTTTGGCAAATTATTTTTTGGCAAATTATTTTTTGGCAAATTATTTTGCAGGCAAATTATTTTGCAGGCAAATTATTTAGCAGGCAAATTATTTTTTTAGGCAAATTATTAGGGTTTTGGCAAATTATTTTGCAGGCAAATTATTTAGCAGGCAAATTATTTTGCAGGCAAATTATTTTGCAGGCAAATTATTTAGCAGGCAAAATATTTTGCAGGCAAATTATTTTGCAGGCAAATTATTTAGCAGGCAAATTATTTAGCAAAATACTTTTTACAAAATACTTTTTACAAAATACTTTTTGGCAAATTATTTTGGCAAATTATTTTTTGGCAAATTATTTTTTGGCAAATTATTTTGCAGGCAAATTATTTTGGCAAATTATTTTGCAGGCAAATTATTTTGCAGGCAAATTATTTTGCAAAATACTTTTTACAAAATACTTTTTACAAAATACTTTTTACAAAATACTTTTTACAAAATACTTTTTACAAAATACTTTTTACAAAATACTTTTTACAAAATACTTTTTACAAAATACTTTTTACAAAATACTTTTTACAAAATACTTTTTACAAAATACTTTTTGCAAAATACTTGTTGGCAAATTATTTTGGCAAATTATTTTGGCAAATTATTTTGGCAAATTATTTTGGGGGGCAAATTATTTTGCAGGCAAATTATTTTGCAGGCAAATTATTTTTTTAGGCAAATTTATAGGGTTTTGGCAAATTATTTTGCAGGCAAATTATTTTGCAGGCAAATTATTTTACAAAATACTTTTTACAAAATACTTTTTACAAAATACTTTTTACAAAATACTTTTTACAAAATACTTTTTACAAAATACTTTTTACAAAATACTTTTTACAAAATACTTTTTACAAAATACTTTTTACAAAATACTTTTTACAAAATACTTTTTACAAAATACTTTTTGGCAAATTATTTTGGCAAATTATTTTTTGGCAAATTATTTTTTGGCAAATTATTTTGCAGGCAAATTATTTTGCAGGCAAATTATTTAGCAGGCAAATTATTTTTTTAGGCAAATTATTAGGGTTTTGGCAAATTATTTTGCAGGCAAATTATTTAGCAGGCAAATTATTTTGCAGGCAAATTATTTTGCAGGCAAATTATTTAGCAGGCAAAATATTTTGCAGGCAAATTATTTTGCAGGCAAATTATTTAGCAGGCAAATTATTTTGCAGGCAAATTATTAGGGTTTTGGCAAATTATTTTTTTAGGCAAATTATTAGGGTTTTGGCAAATTATTTTGCAGGCAAATTATTTTGCAGGCAAATTATTTTGCAGGCAAATTATTTAGCAAAATACTTTTTACAAAATACTTTTTACAAAATACTTTTTGGCAAATTATTTTGGCAAATTATTTTTTGGCAAATTATTTTTTGGCAAATTATTTTGCAGGCAAATTATTTTGGCAAATTATTTTGCAGGCAAATTATTTTGCAGGCAAATTATTTTGCAAAATACTTTTTACAAAATACTTTTTACAAAATACTTTTTACAAAATACTTTTTACAAAATACTTTTTACAAAATACTTTTTACAAAATACTTTTTGCAAAATACTTGTTGGCAAATTATTTTGGCAAATTATTTTGGCAAATTATTTTGGGGGGCAAATTATTTTGCAGGCAAATTATTTTGCAGGCAAATTATTTTTTTAGGCAAATTTATAGGGTTTTGGCAAATTATTTTGCAGGCAAATTATTTTGCAGGCAAATTATTTTGCAGGCAAATTATTTTGCAGGCAAATTATCTTGGCAAATTATTTTGCAGGCAAATTATTTTGCAGGCAAATTATCTTGGCAAATTATTTTGCAGGCAAATTATTTTGCAGGCAAATTATTTTGCAGGCAAATTATTTTGCAGGCAAATTATTTTACAAAATACTTTTTACAAAATACTTTTTACAAAATCTTTTTACAAAATACTTTTTACAATGTCTTTAGCAGGCAAAATATTTAGCAGGCAAATTATTTTGCAGGCAAATTATTTTGCAGGCAAATTATTTTGCAGGCAAATTATTTTGCAGGCAAATTATCTTGGCAAATTATTTTGCAGGCAAATTATTTTGCAGGCAAATTATTTTTTTAGGCAAATTATTAGGGTTTTGGCAAATTATTTTGCAGGCAAATTATTTAGCAGGCAAAATATTTTGCAGGCAAATTATTTTGCAGGCAAATTATTTAGCAGGCAAATTATTTTTTTAGGCAAATTATTAGGGTTTTGGCAAATTATTTTGCAGGCAAATTATTTAGCAGGCAAAATATTTTGCAGGCAAATTATTTTGCAGGCAAATTATTTTGCAGGCAAATTATTTAGCAGGCAAAATATTTTGCAGGCAAATTATTTTGCAGGCAAATTATTTTGCAGGCAAATTATTTTGCAGGCAAATTATTTTTTTAAGCAAATTATTAGGGTTTTGGCAAATTATTTTGCAGGCAAATTATTTTGCAGGCAAATTATTTTACAAAATACTTTTTACAAAATACTTTTTACAAAATCTTTTTACAAAATACTTTTTACAAAATACTTTTTGGCAAATTATTTTGGCAAATTATTTTTTGGCAAATTATTTTGCAGGCAAATTATTTAGCAGGCAAATTATTTAGCAGGCAAATTATTTTGCAGGCAAATTATTTTGCAGGCAAATTATTTTGCAGGCAAATTATTTAGCAGGCAAATTATTTTGCAGGCAAATTATTTTGCAGGCAAATTATTTAGCAGGCAAATTATTAAATACTTTTTACAAAATACTTTTTACAAAATACTTTTTGCAAAATACTTTTTGGCAAATTATTTTGGCAAATTATTTTGGCAAATTATTTTGGGGGGCAAATTATTTTGCAGGCAAATTATTTTTTTAGGCAAATTATTAGGGTTTTGGCAAATTATTTTGCAGGCAAATTATTTTGCAGGCAAATTATTTTGCAGGCAAATTATTTTACAAAATACTTTTTACAAAATACTTTTTACAAAATACTTTTTACAAAATACTTTTTACAAAATACTTTTTACAAAATACTTTTTGGCAAATTATTTTGGCAAATTATTTTTTGGCAAATTATTTTTTGGCAAATTATTTAGCAGGCAAATTATTTAGCAGGCAAATTATTTTGCAGGCAAATTATTGGGGTTTTGGCAAATTATTTTGCAGGCAAATTATTTTGCAGGCAAATTATTTTGCAGGCAAATTATTTTACAAAATACTTTTTACAAAATACTTTTTACAAAATACTTTTTACAAAATACTTTTTACAAAATACTTTTTACAAAATACTTTTTACAAAATACTTTTTGGCAAATTATTTTGGCAAATTATTTTTTGGCAAATTATTTTGCAGGCAAATTATTTTGCAGGCAAATTATTTAGCAGGCAAATTATTTTGGCAAATTATTTTGCAGGCAAATTATTTTGCAGGCAAATTATTTTGCAAAATACTTTTTACAAAATACTTTTTACAAAATACTTTTTACAAAATACTTTTTACAAAATACTTTTTACAAAATACTTTTTACAAAATACTTTTTGCAAAATACTTGTTGGCAAATTATTTTGGCAAATTATTTTGGGGGGCAAATTATTTTGCAGGCAAATTATTTTGCAGGCAAATAATTTTTTAGGCAAATTTATAGGGTTTTGGCAAATTATTTTGCAGGCAAATTATTTTGCAGGCAAATTATTTTACAAAATACTTTTTACAAAATACTTTTTACAAAATACTTTTTACAAAATACTTTTTACAAAATACTTTTTGGCAAATTATTTTGGCAAATTATTTAGCAGGCAAATTATTTTGCAGGCAAATTATTTTGCAGGCAAATTATTTTACAAAATACTTTTTACAAAATACTTTTTACAAAATACTTTTTACAAAATACTTTTTGGCAAATTATTTTGGCAAATTATTTAGCAGGCAAATTATTTTGCAGGCAAATTATTTTGCAGGCAAATTATTTTACAAAATACTTTTTACAAAATACTTTTTACAAAATACTTTTTACAAAATACTTTTTACAAAATACTTTTTACAATTTGCAAATTATTTAGCAGGCAAATAATTTTTTTAGGCAAATTATTAGGGTTTTGGCAAATTATTTTTTGGCAAATTATTTAGCAGGCAAATTATTTTGCAGGCAAATTATTTTGCAGGCAAATTATTTAGCAGGCAAAATATTTTGCAGGCAAATTATTTTGCAGGCAAATTATTTAGCAGGCAAATTATTTTGCAGGCAAATTATTAGGGTTTTGGCAAATTATTTTTTTTGGCAAATTATTAGGGTTTTGGCAAATTATTTTGCAGGCAAATTATTTTGCAGGCAAATTATTTTGCAGGCAAATTATTTAGCAAAATACTTTTTACAAAATACTTTTTACAAAATACTTTTTGGCAAATTATTTTGGCAAATTATTTTTTGGCAAATTATTTTTTGGCAAATTATTTTGCAGGCAAATTATTTTGGCAAATTATTTTGCAGGCAAATTATTTTGCAGGCAAATTATTTTGCAGGCAAATTATTTTGCAAAATACTTTTTACAAAATACTTTTTACAAAATACTTTTTACAAAATACTTTTTACAAAATACTTTTTACAAAATACTTTTTACAAAATACTTTTTGCAAAATACTTGTTGGCAAATTATTTTGGCAAATTATTTTGGCAAATTATTTTGGGGGGCAAATTATTTTGCAGGCAAATTATTTTACAAAATACTTTTTACAAAATACTTTTTACAAAATACTTTTTACAAAATACTTTTTACAAAATACTTTTTGGCAAATTATTTTGGCAAATTATTTTTTGGCAAATTATTTTTTGGCAAATTATTTAGCAGGCAAATTATTTAGCAGGCAAATTATTTTGCAGGCAAATTATTGGGGTTTTGGCAAATTATTTTGCAGGCAAATTATTTTGCAGGCAAATTATTTTGCAGGCAAATTATTTTACAAAATACTTTTTACAAAATACTTTTTACAAAATACTTTTTACAAAATACTTTTTACAAAATACTTTTTACAAAATACTTTTTACAAAATACTTTTTGGCAAATTATTTTGGCAAATTATTTTTTGGCAAATTATTTTGCAGGCAAATTATTTTGCAGGCAAATTATTTTGCAGGCAAATTATTTTGGCAAATTATTTTGCAGGCAAATTATTTTGCAGGCAAATTATTTTGCAAAATACTTTTTACAAAATACTTTTTACAAAATACTTTTTACAAAATACTTTTTACAAAATACTTTTTACAAAATACTTTTTGCAAAATACTTGTTGGCAAATTATTTTGGCAAATTATTTTGGGGGGCAAATTATTTTGCAGGCAAATTATTTTGCAGGCAAATTATTTTGCAGGCAAATTATTTTTTTAGGCAAATTATTAGGGTTTTGGCAAATTATTTTGCAGGCAAATTATTTTGCAGGCAAATTATTTTACAAAATACTTTTTACAAAATACTTTTTACAAAATACTTTTTACAAAATACTTTTTACAAAATACTTTTTGGCAAATTATTTTGGCAAATTATTTTTTGGCAAATTATTTTTTGGCAAATTATTTAGCAGGCAAATTATTTAGCAGGCAAATTATTTTGCAGGCAAATTATTGGGGTTTTGGCAAATTATTTTGCAGGCAAATTATTTTGCAGGCAAATTATTTTGCAGGCAAATTATTTTACAAAATACTTTTTACAAAATACTTTTTACAAAATACTTTTTACAAAATACTTTTTACAAAATACTTTTTACAAAATACTTTTTGGCAAATTATTTTGGCAAATTATTTTTTGGCAAATTATTTTGCAGGCAAATTATTTTGCAGGCAAATTATTTAGCAGGCAAATTATTTTGGCAAATTATTTTGCAGGCAAATTATTTTGCAGGCAAATTATTTTGCAAAATACTTTTTACAAAATACTTTTTACAAAATACTTTTTACAAAATACTTTTTACAAAATACTTTTTACAAAATACTTTTTGCAAAATACTTGTTGGCAAATTATTTTGGCAAATTATTTTGGGGGGCAAATTATTTTGCAGGCAAATAATTTTTTAGGCAAATTTATAGGGTTTTGGCAAATTATTTTGCAGGCAAATTATTTTGCAGGCAAATTATTTTACAAAATACTTTTTACAAAATACTTTTTACAAAATACTTTTTACAAAATACTTTTTACAAAATACTTTTTACAAAATACTTTTTACAAAATACTTTTTACAAAATACTTTTTGGCAAATTATTTTGGCAAATTATTTAGCAGGCAAATTATTTTGCAGGCAAATTATTTTGCAGGCAAATTATTTTACAAAATACTTTTTACAAAATACTTTTTACAAAATACTTTTTACAAAATACTTTTTACAAAATACTTTTTACAAAATACTTTTTACAATTTGCAAATTATTTAGCAGGCAAATAATTTTTTTAGGCAAATTATTAGGGTTTTGGCAAATTATTTTTTGGCAAATTATTTAGCAGGCAAATTATTTTGCAGGCAAATTATTTTGCAGGCAAATTATTTAGCAGGCAAAATATTTTGCAGGCAAATTATTTTGCAGGCAAATTATTTAGCAGGCAAATTATTTTGCAGGCAAATTATTAGGGTTTTGGCAAATTATTTTTTTTGGCAAATTATTAGGGTTTTGGCAAATTATTTTGCAGGCAAATTATTTTGCAGGCAAATTATTTTGCAGGCAAATTATTTAGCAAAATACTTTTTACAAAATACTTTTTACAAAATACTTTTTGGCAAATTATTTTGGCAAATTATTTTTTGGCAAATTATTTTTTGGCAAATTATTTTGCAGGCAAATTATTTTGGCAAATTATTTTGCAGGCAAATTATTTTGCAGGCAAATTATTTTGCAGGCAAATTATTTTGCAAAATACTTTTTACAAAATACTTTTTACAAAATACTTTTTACAAAATACTTTTTACAAAATACTTTTTACAAAATACTTTTTACAAAATACTTTTTGCAAAATACTTGTTGGCAAATTATTTTGGCAAATTATTTTGGCAAATTATTTTGGGGGGCAAATTATTTTGCAGGCAAATTATTTTGCAGGCAAATTATTTTTTTAGGCAAATTGATAGGGTTTTGGCAAATTATTTTGCAGGCAAATTATTTAGCAGGCAAAATATTTTGCAGGCAAATTATTTTGCAGGCAAATTATTTAGCAGGCAAATTATTTTTTTAGGCAAATTATTAGGGTTTTGGCAAATTATTTTGCAGGCAAATTATTTAGCAGGCAAAATATTTTGCAGGCAAATTATTTTGCAGGCAAATTATTTTGCAGGCAAATTATTTAGCAGGCAAAATATTTTGCAGGCAAATTATTTTGCAGGCAAATTATTTTGCAGGCAAATTATTTTGCAGGCAAATTATTTTGCAGGCAAATTATTTTTTTAAGCAAATTATTAGGGTTTTGGCAAATTATTTTGCAGGCAAATTATTTTGCAGGCAAATTATTTTACAAAATACTTTTTACAAAATACTTTTTACAAAATCTTTTTACAAAATACTTTTTACAAAATACTTTTTGGCAAATTATTTTGGCAAATTATTTTTTGGCAAATTATTTTGCAGGCAAATTATTTAGCAGGCAAATTATTTAGCAGGCAAATTATTTTGCAGGCAAATTATTTTGCAGGCAAATTATTTTGCAGGCAAATTATTTAGCAGGCAAATTATTTTGCAGGCAAATTATTTTGCAGGCAAATTATTTAGCAGGCAAATTATTAAATACTTTTTACAAAATACTTTTTACAAAATACTTTTTGCAAAATACTTTTTGGCAAATTATTTTGGCAAATTATTTTGGCAAATTATTTTGGGGGGCAAATTATTTTGCAGGCAAATTATTTTTTTAGGCAAATTATTAGGGTTTTGGCAAATTATTTTGCAGGCAAATTATTTTGCAGGCAAATTATTTTACAAAATACTTTTTACAAAATACTTTTTACAAAATACTTTTTACAAAATACTTTTTGGCAAATTATTTTGGCAAATTATTTTTTGGCAAATTATTTTTTGGCAAATTATTTAGCAGGCAAATTATTTAGCAGGCAAATTATTTTGCAGGCAAATTATTGGGGTTTTGGCAAATTATTTTGCAGGCAAATTATTTTGCAGGCAAATTATTTTGCAGGCAAATTATTTTACAAAATACTTTTTACAAAATACTTTTTACAAAATACTTTTTACAAAATACTTTTTACAAAATACTTTTTACAAAATACTTTTTACAAAATACTTTTTGGCAAATTATTTTGGCAAATTATTTTTTGGCAAATTATTTTGCAGGCAAATTATTTTGCAGGCAAATTATTTAGCAGGCAAATTATTTTGGCAAATTATTTTGCAGGCAAATTATTTTGCAGGCAAATTATTTTGCAAAATACTTTTTACAAAATACTTTTTACAAAATACTTTTTACAAAATACTTTTTACAAAATACTTTTTACAAAATACTTTTTACAAAATACTTTTTGCAAAATACTTGTTGGCAAATTATTTTGGCAAATTATTTTGGGGGGCAAATTATTTTGCAGGCAAATTATTTTGCAGGCAAATAATTTTTTAGGCAAATTTATAGGGTTTTGGCAAATTATTTTGCAGGCAAATTATTTTGCAGGCAAATTATTTTACAAAATACTTTTTACAAAATACTTTTTACAAAATACTTTTTACAAAATACTTTTTACAAAATACTTTTTACAAAATACTTTTTACAAAATACTTTTTACAAAATACTTTTTGCAAAATACTTGTTGGCAAATTATTTTGGCAAATTATTTTGGGGGGCAAATTATTTTGCAGGCAAATTATTTTGCAGGCAAATAATTTTTTAGGCAAATTTATAGGGTTTTGGCAAATTATTTTGCAGGCAAATTATTTTGCAGGCAAATTATTTTACAAAATACTTTTTACAAAATACTTTTTACAAAATACTTTTTACAAAATACTTTTTGGCAAATTATTTTGGCAAATTATTTTTTGGCAAATTATTTTTTGGCAAATTATTTAGCAGGCAAATTATTTAGCAGGCAAATTATTTTGCAGGCAAATTATTGGGGTTTTGGCAAATTATTTTGCAGGCAAATTATTTTGCAGGCAAATTATTTTGCAGGCAAATTATTTTACAAAATACTTTTTACAAAATACTTTTTACAAAATACTTTTTACAAAATACTTTTTACAAAATACTTTTTACAAAATACTTTTTACAAAATACTTTTTGGCAAATTATTTTGGCAAATTATTTTTTGGCAAATTATTTTGCAGGCAAATTATTTTGCAGGCAAATTATTTAGCAGGCAAATTATTTTGGCAAATTATTTTGCAGGCAAATTATTTTGCAGGCAAATTATTTTGCAAAATACTTTTTACAAAATACTTTTTACAAAATACTTTTTACAAAATACTTTTTACAAAATACTTTTTACAAAATACTTTTTACAAAATACTTTTTGCAAAATACTTGTTGGCAAAT
Source organism: Protomyctophum bolini (assembly GCF_963924005.1). Lineage (NCBI taxonomy): Eukaryota > Metazoa > Chordata > Actinopteri > Myctophiformes > Myctophidae > Protomyctophum > Protomyctophum bolini. The sequence continues at coordinate 44,638 of NW_027666040.1, read as the reverse complement.
TATTTTGGCAAATTATTTTGGGGGGCAAATTATTTTGCAGGCAAATTATTTTGCAGGCAAATAATTTTTTAGGCAAATTTATAGGGTTTTGGCAAATTATTTTGCAGGCAAATTATTTTGCAGGCAAATTATTTTACAAAATACTTTTTACAAAATACTTTTTACAAAATACTTTTTACAAAATACTTTTTACAAAATACTTTTTGGCAAATTATTTTGGCAAATTATTTAGCAGGCAAATTATTTTGCAGGCAAATTATTTTGCAGGCAAATTATTTTACAAAATACTTTTTACAAAATACTTTTTACAAAATACTTTTTACAAAATACTTTTTACAAAATACTTTTTACAATTTGCAAATTATTTAGCAGGCAAATAATTTTTTTAGGCAAATTATTAGGGTTTTGGCAAATTATTTTTTGGCAAATTATTTAGCAGGCAAAATATTTTGCAGGCAAATTATTTAGCAGGCAAATTATTTAGCAGGCAAATTATTTAGCAGGCAAATTATTTTGCAGGCAAATTATTTTGCAGGCAAATTATTTTGCAGGCAAATTATTTAGCAGGCAAATTATTTTGCAGGCAAATTATTTTGCAGGCAAATTATTTAGCAGGCAAATTATTAAATACTTTTTACAAAATACTTTTTACAAAATACTTTTTGCAAAATACTTTTTGGCAAATTATTTTGGCAAATTATTTTGGCAAATTATTTTGGGGGGCAAATTATTTTGCAGGCAAATTATTTTTTTAGGCAAATTATTAGGGTTTTGGCAAATTATTTTGCAGGCAAATTATTTTGCAGGCAAATTATTTTACAAAATACTTTTTACAAAATACTTTTTACAAAATACTTTTTACAAAATACTTTTTACAAAATACTTTTTACAAAATACTTTTTACAAAATACTTTTTGGCAAATTATTTTGGCAAATTATTTTTTGGCAAATTATTTTGCAGGCAAATTATTTTGCAGGCAAATTATTTAGCAGGCAAATTATTTTGGCAAATTATTTTGCAGGCAAATTATTTTGCAGGCAAATTATTTTGCAAAATACTTTTTACAAAATACTTTTTACAAAATACTTTTTACAAAATACTTTTTACAAAATACTTTTTACAAAATACTTTTTACAAAATACTTTTTGCAAAATACTTGTTGGCAAATTATTTTGGCAAATTATTTTGGGGGGCAAATTATTTTGCAGGCAAATTATTTTGCAGGCAAATAATTTTTTAGGCAAATTTATAGGGTTTTGGCAAATTATTTTGCAGGCAAATTATTTTGCAGGCAAATTATTTTACAAAATACTTTTTACAAAATACTTTTTACAAAATACTTTTTACAAAATACTTTTTACAAAATACTTTTTGGCAAATTATTTTGGCAAATTATTTAGCAGGCAAATTATTTTGCAGGCAAATTATTTTGCAGGCAAATTATTTTACAAAATACTTTTTACAAAATACTTTTTACAAAATACTTTTTACAAAATACTTTTTACAAAATACTTTTTACAATTTGCAAATTATTTAGCAGGCAAATAATTTTTTTAGGCAAATTATTAGGGTTTTGGCAAATTATTTTTTGGCAAATTATTTAGCAGGCAAAATATTTTGCAGGCAAATTATTTAGCAGGCAAATTATTTAGCAGGCAAATTATTTAGCAGGCAAATTATTTTGCAGGCAAATTATTTTGCAGGCAAATTATTTTGCAGGCAAATTATTTAGCAGGCAAATTATTTTGCAGGCAAATTATTTTGCAGGCAAATTATTTAGCAGGCAAATTATTAAATACTTTTTACAAAATACTTTTTACAAAATACTTTTTGCAAAATACTTTTTGGCAAATTATTTTGGCAAATTATTTTGGCAAATTATTTTGGGGGGCAAATTATTTTGCAGGCAAATTATTTTTTTAGGCAAATTATTAGGGTTTTGGCAAATTATTTTGCAGGCAAATTATTTTGCAGGCAAATTATTTTACAAAATACTTTTTACAAAATACTTTTTACAAAATACTTTTTAATACTTAGGGTTTTGGCAAATTTGGCAAGTTTCAGGCAAATTATTTTGCAGGCAAATTATTTAGCAGGCAAATTATTTTGGCAAATTATTTTGCAGGCAAATTATTTTGCAGGCAAATTATTTTGCAAAATACTTTTTACAAAATACTTTTTACAAAATACTTTTTACAAAATACTTTTTACAAAATACTTTTTACAAAATACTTTTTACAAAATACTTTTTACAAAATACTTTTTGCAAAATACTTGTTGGCAAATTATTTTGGCAAATTATTTTGGGGGGCAAATTATTTTGCAGGCAAATTATTTTGCAGGCAAATAATTTTTTAGGCAAATTTATAGGGTTTTGGCAAATTATTTTGCAGGCAAATTATTTTGCAGGCAAATTATTTTGCAGGCAAATTATTTTACAAAATACTTTTTACAAAATACTTTTTACAAAATACTTTTTACAAAATACTTTTTACAAAATACTTTTTGGCAAATTATTTTGGCAAATTATTTAGCAGGCAAATTATTTTGCAGGCAAATTATTTTGCAGGCAAATTATTTTACAAAATACTTTTTACAAAATACTTTTTACAAAATACTTTTTACAAAATACTTTTTACAAAATACTTTTTACAAAATACTTTTTACAATTTGCAAATTATTTAGCAGGCAAATAATTTTTTTAGGCAAATTATTAGGGTTTTGGCAAATTATTTTTTGGCAAATTATTTAGCAGGCAAATTATTTTGCAGGCAAATTATTTTGCAGGCAAATTATTTTGCAGGCAAATTATTTAGCAGGCAAAATATTTTGCAGGCAAATTATTTTGCAGGCAAATTATTTAGCAGGCAAATTATTTTGCAGGCAAATTATTAGGGTTTTGGCAAATTATTTTTTTTGGCAAATTATTAGGGTTTTGGCAAATTATTTTGCAGGCAAATTATTTTGCAGGCAAATTATTTTGCAGGCAAATTATTTAGCAAAATACTTTTTACAAAATACTTTTTACAAAATACTTTTTGGCAAATTATTTTGGCAAATTATTTTTTGGCAAATTATTTTTTGGCAAATTATTTTGCAGGCAAATTATTTTGGCAAATTATTTTGCAGGCAAATTATTTTGCAGGCAAATTATTTTGCAGGCAAATTATTTTGCAAAATACTTTTTACAAAATACTTTTTACAAAATACTTTTTACAAAATACTTTTTACAAAATACTTTTTACAAAATACTTTTTACAAAATACTTTTTACAAAATACTTTTTGCAAAATACTTGTTGGCAAATTATTTTGGCAAATTATTTTGGCAAATTATTTTGGGGGGCAAATTATTTTGCAGGCAAATTATTTTGCAGGCAAATTATTTTTTTAGGCAAATTTATAGGGTTTTGGCAAATTATTTTGCAGGAAAATTATTTTGCAGGCAAATTATTTTACAAAATACTTTTTACAAAATACTTTTTACAAAATACTTTTTACAAAATACTTTTTACAAAATACTTTTTACAAAATACTTTTTACAAAATACTTTTTACAAAATACTTTTTACAAAATACTTTTTACAAAATACTTTTTACAAAATACTTTTTACAAAATACTTTTTGGCAAATTATTTTGGCAAATTATTTTTTGGCAAATTATTTTTTGGCAAATTATTTTGCAGGCAAATTATTTTGCAGGCAAATTATTTAGCAGGCAAATTATTTTTTTAGGCAAATTATTAGGGTTTTGGCAAATTATTTTGCAGGCAAATTATTTAGCAGGCAAATTATTTTGCAGGCAAATTATTTTGCAGGCAAATTATTTAGCAGGCAAAATATTTTGCAGGCAAATTATTTTGCAGGCAAATTATTTAGCAGGCAAATTATTTTGCAGGCAAATTATTAGGGTTTTGGCAAATTATTTTTTTAGGCAAATTATTAGGGTTTTGGCAAATTATTTTGCAGGCAAATTATTTTGCAGGCAAATTATTTTGCAGGCAAATTATTTAGCAAAATACTTTTTACAAAATACTTTTTACAAAATACTTTTTGGCAAATTATTTTGGCAAATTATTTTTTGGCAAATTATTTTTTGGCAAATTATTTTGCAGGCAAATTATTTTGGCAAATTATTTTGCAGGCAAATTATTTTGCAGGCAAATTATTTTGCAAAATACTTTTTACAAAATACTTTTTACAAAATACTTTTTACAAAATACTTTTTACAAAATACTTTTTACAAAATACTTTTTACAAAATACTTTTTACAAAATACTTTTTACAAAATACTTTTTGCAAAATACTTGTTGGCAAATTATTTTGGCAAATTATTTTGGCAAATTATTTTGGGGGGCAAATTATTTTGCAGGCAAATTATTTTGCAGGCAAATTATTTTTTTAGGCAAATTTATAGGGTTTTGGCAAATTATTTTGCAGGCAAATTATTTTGCAGGCAAATTATTTTGCAGGCAAATTATTTTGCAGGCAAATTATCTTGGCAAATTATTTTGCAGGCAAATTATTTTGCAGGCAAATTATTTTGCAGGCAAATAATTTTTTAGGCAAATTTATAGGGTTTTGGCAAATTATTTTGCAGGCAAATTATTTTGCAGGCAAATTATTTTACAAAATACTTTTTACAAAATACTTTTTACAAAATACTTTTTACAAAATACTTTTTACAAAATACTTTTTGGCAAATTATTTTGGCAAATTATTTAGCAGGCAAATTATTTTGCAGGCAAATTATTTTGCAGGCAAATTATTTTACAAAATACTTTTTACAAAATACTTTTTACAAAATACTTTTTACAAAATACTTTTTACAAAATACTTTTTACAATTTGCAAATTATTTAGCAGGCAAATAATTTTTTTAGGCAAATTATTAGGGTTTTGGCAAATTATTTTTTGGCAAATTATTTAGCAGGCAAAATATTTTGCAGGCAAATTATTTAGCAGGCAAATTATTTAGCAGGCAAATTATTTAGCAGGCAAATTATTTTGCAGGCAAATTATTTTGCAGGCAAATTATTTTGCAGGCAAATTATTTAGCAGGCAAATTATTTTGCAGGCAAATTATTTTGCAGGCAAATTATTTAGCAGGCAAATTATTAAATACTTTTTACAAAATACTTTTTACAAAATACTTTTTGCAAAATACTTTTTGGCAAATTATTTTGGCAAATTATTTTGGCAAATTATTTTGGGGGGCAAATTATTTTGCAGGCAAATTATTTTTTTAGGCAAATTATTAGGGTTTTGGCAAATTATTTTGCAGGCAAATTATTTTGCAGGCAAATTATTTTACAAAATACTTTTTACAAAATACTTTTTACAAAATACTTTTTACAAAATACTTTTTACAAAATACTTTTTACAAAATACTTTTTACAAAATACTTTTTGCAAATTATTTTGGCAAATTATTTTTTGGCAAATTATTTTGCAGGCAAATTATTTTGCAGGCAAATTATTTAGCAGGCAAATTATTTTGGCAAATTATTTTGCAGGCAAATTATTTTGCAGGCAAATTATTTTGCAAAATACTTTTTACAAAATACTTTTTACAAAATACTTTTTACAAAATACTTTTTACAAAATACTTTTTACAAAATACTTTTTACAAAATACTTTTTGCAAAATACTTGTTGGCAAATTATTTTGGCAAATTATTTTGGGGGGCAAATTATTTTGCAGGCAAATTATTTTGCAGGCAAATAATTTTTTAGGCAAATTTATAGGGTTTTGGCAAATTATTTTGCAGGCAAATTATTTTGCAGGCAAATTATTTTACAAAATACTTTTTACAAAATACTTTTTACAAAATACTTTTTACAAAATACTTTTTACAAAATACTTTTTGGCAAATTATTTTGGCAAATTATTTAGCAGGCAAATTATTTTGCAGGCAAATTATTTTGCAGGCAAATTATTTTACAAAATACTTTTTACAAAATACTTTTTACAAAATACTTTTTACAAAATACTTTTTACAAAATACTTTTTACAATTTGCAAATTATTTAGCAGGCAAATAATTTTTTTAGGCAAATTATTAGGGTTTTGGCAAATTATTTTTTGGCAAATTATTTAGCAGGCAAAATATTTTGCAGGCAAATTATTTAGCAGGCAAATTATTTAGCAGGCAAATTATTTAGCAGGCAAATTATTTTGCAGGCAAATTATTTTGCAGGCAAATTATTTTGCAGGCAAATTATTTAGCAGGCAAATTATTTTGCAGGCAAATTATTTTGCAGGCAAATTATTTAGCAGGCAAATTATTAAATACTTTTTACAAAATACTTTTTACAAAATACTTTTTGCAAAATACTTTTTGGCAAATTATTTTGGCAAATTATTTTGGCAAATTATTTTGGGGGGCAAATTATTTTGCAGGCAAATTATTTTTTTAGGCAAATTATTAGGGTTTTGGCAAATTATTTTGCAGGCAAATTATTTTGCAGGCAAATTATTTTACAAAATACTTTTTACAAAATACTTTTTACAAAATACTTTTTAATACTTAGGGTTTTGGCAAATTTGGCAAGTTTCAGGCAAATTATTTTGCAGGCAAATTATTTAGCAGGCAAATTATTTTGGCAAATTATTTTGCAGGCAAATTATTTTGCAGGCAAATTATTTTGCAAAATACTTTTTACAAAATACTTTTTACAAAATACTTTTTACAAAATACTTTTTACAAAATACTTTTTACAAAATACTTTTTACAAAATACTTTTTACAAAATACTTTTTGCAAAATACTTGTTGGCAAATTATTTTGGCAAATTATTTTGGGGGGCAAATTATTTTGCAGGCAAATTATTTTGCAGGCAAATAATTTTTTAGGCAAATTTATAGGGTTTTGGCAAATTATTTTGCAGGCAAATTATTTTGCAGGCAAATTATTTTGCAGGCAAATTATTTTACAAAATACTTTTTACAAAATACTTTTTACAAAATACTTTTTACAAAATACTTTTTACAAAATACTTTTTGGCAAATTATTTTGGCAAATTATTTAGCAGGCAAATTATTTTGCAGGCAAATTATTTTGCAGGCAAATTATTTTACAAAATACTTTTTACAAAATACTTTTTACAAAATACTTTTTACAAAATACTTTTTACAAAATACTTTTTACAAAATACTTTTTACAATTTGCAAATTATTTAGCAGGCAAATAATTTTTTTAGGCAAATTATTAGGGTTTTGGCAAATTATTTTTTGGCAAATTATTTAGCAGGCAAATTATTTTGCAGGCAAATTATTTTGCAGGCAAATTATTTTGCAGGCAAATTATTTAGCAGGCAAAATATTTTGCAGGCAAATTATTTTGCAGGCAAATTATTTAGCAGGCAAATTATTTTGCAGGCAAATTATTAGGGTTTTGGCAAATTATTTTTTTTGGCAAATTATTAGGGTTTTGGCAAATTATTTTGCAGGCAAATTATTTTGCAGGCAAATTATTTTGCAGGCAAATTATTTAGCAAAATACTTTTTACAAAATACTTTTTACAAAATACTTTTTGGCAAATTATTTTGGCAAATTATTTTTTGGCAAATTATTTTTTGGCAAATTATTTTGCAGGCAAATTATTTTGGCAAATTATTTTGCAGGCAAATTATTTTGCAGGCAAATTATTTTGCAGGCAAATTATTTTGCAAAATACTTTTTACAAAATACTTTTTACAAAATACTTTTTACAAAATACTTTTTACAAAATACTTTTTACAAAATACTTTTTACAAAATACTTTTTACAAAATACTTTTTGCAAAATACTTGTTGGCAAATTATTTTGGCAAATTATTTTGGCAAATTATTTTGGGGGGCAAATTATTTTGCAGGCAAATTATTTTGCAGGCAAATTATTTTTTTAGGCAAATTTATAGGGTTTTGGCAAATTATTTTGCAGGAAAATTATTTTGCAGGCAAATTATTTTACAAAATACTTTTTACAAAATACTTTTTACAAAATACTTTTTACAAAATACTTTTTACAAAATACTTTTTACAAAATACTTTTTACAAAATACTTTTTACAAAATACTTTTTACAAAATACTTTTTACAAAATACTTTTTACAAAATACTTTTTACAAAATACTTTTTGGCAAATTATTTTGGCAAATTATTTTTTGGCAAATTATTTTTTGGCAAATTATTTTGCAGGCAAATTATTTTGCAGGCAAATTATTTAGCAGGCAAATTATTTTTTTAGGCAAATTATTAGGGTTTTGGCAAATTATTTTGCAGGCAAATTATTTAGCAGGCAAATTATTTTGCAGGCAAATTATTTTGCAGGCAAATTATTTAGCAGGCAAAATATTTTGCAGGCAAATTATTTTGCAGGCAAATTATTTAGCAGGCAAATTATTTTGCAGGCAAATTATTAGGGTTTTGGCAAATTATTTTTTTAGGCAAATTATTAGGGTTTTGGCAAATTATTTTGCAGGCAAATTATTTTGCAGGCAAATTATTTTGCAGGCAAATTATTTAGCAAAATACTTTTTACAAAATACTTTTTACAAAATACTTTTTGGCAAATTATTTTGGCAAATTATTTTTTGGCAAATTATTTTTTGGCAAATTATTTTGCAGGCAAATTATTTTGGCAAATTATTTTGCAGGCAAATTATTTTGCAGGCAAATTATTTTGCAAAATACTTTTTACAAAATACTTTTTACAAAATACTTTTTACAAAATACTTTTTACAAAATACTTTTTACAAAATACTTTTTACAAAATACTTTTTACAAAATACTTTTTACAAAATACTTTTTGCAAAATACTTGTTGGCAAATTATTTTGGCAAATTATTTTGGCAAATTATTTTGGGGGGCAAATTATTTTGCAGGCAAATTATTTTGCAGGCAAATTATTTTTTTAGGCAAATTTATAGGGTTTTGGCAAATTATTTTGCAGGCAAATTATTTTGCAGGCAAATTATTTTGCAGGCAAATTATTTTGCAGGCAAATTATCTTGGCAAATTATTTTGCAGGCAAATTATTTTGCAGGCAAATTATCTTGGCAAATTATTTTGCAGGCAAATTATTTTGCAGGCAAATTATTTTGCAGGCAAATTATTTTACAAAATACTTTTTACAAAATACTTTTTACAAAATCTTTTTACAAAATACTTTTTACAATGTCTTTAGCAGGCAAAATATTTAGCAGGCAAATTATTTTGCAGGCAAATTATTTTGCAGGCAAATTATTTTGCAGGCAAATTATTTTGCAGGCAAATTATCTTGGCAAATTATTTTGCAGGCAAATTATTTTGCAGGCAAATTATTTTTTTAGGCAAATTATTAGGGTTTTGGCAAATTATTTTGCAGGCAAATTATTTTGCAGGCAAATTATTTTGCAGGCAAATTATTTTGCAGGCAAATTATCTTGGCAAATTATTTTGCAGGCAAATTATTTTGCAGGCAAATTATTTTTTTAGGCAAATTATTAGGGTTTTGGCAAATTATTTTGCAGGCAAATTATTTAGCAGGCAAAATATTTTGCAGGCAAATTATTTTGCAGGCAAATTATTTAGCAGGCAAATTATTTTTTTAGGCAAATTATTAGGGTTTTGGCAAATTATTTTGCAGGCAAATTATTTAGCAGGCAAAATATTTTGCAGGCAAATTATTTTGCAGGCAAATTATTTTGCAGGCAAATTATTTAGCAGGCAAAATATTTTGCAGGCAAATTATTTTGCAGGCAAATTATTTTGCAGGCAAATTATTTTGCAGGCAAATTATTTTGCAGGCAAATTATTTTTTTAAGCAAATTATTAGGGTTTTGGCAAATTATTTTGCAGGCAAATTATTTTGCAGGCAAATTATTTTACAAAATACTTTTTACAAAATACTTTTTATAAAATCTTTTTACAAAATACTTTTTACAAAATACTTTTTGGCAAATTATTTTGGCAAATTATTTTTTGGCAAATTATTTTGCAGGCAAATTATTTAGCAGGCAAATTATTTAGCAGGCAAATTATTTTGCAGGCAAATTATTTTGCAGGCAAATTATTTTGCAGGCAAATTATTTAGCAGGCAAATTATTTTGCAGGCAAATTATTTTGCAGGCAAATTATTTTGCAGGCAAATTATTAAATACTTTTTACAAAATACTTTTTACAAAATACTTTTTGCAAAATACTTTTTGGCAAATTATTTTGGCAAATTATTTTGGCAAATTATTTTGGGGGGCAAATTATTTTGCAGGCAAATTATTTTTTTAGGCAAATTATTAGGGTTTTGGCAAATTATTTTGCAGGCAAATTATTTTGCAGGCAAATTATTTTACAAAATACTTTTTACAAAATACTTTTTACAAAATACTTTTTACAAAATACTTTTTACAAAATACTTTTTACAAAATACTTTTTGGCAAATTATTTTGGCAAATTATTTTTTGGCAAATTATTTTTTGGCAAATTATTTAGCAGGCAAATTATTTAGCAGGCAAATTATTTTGCAGGCAAATTATTGGGGTTTTGGCAAATTATTTTGCAGGCAAATTATTTTGCAGGCAAATTATTTTGCAGGCAAATTATTTTACAAAATACTTTTTACAAAATACTTTTTACAAAATACTTTTTACAAAATACTTTTTACAAAATACTTTTTACAAAATACTTTTTGGCAAATTATTTTGGCAAATTATTTTTTGGCAAATTATTTTGCAGGCAAATTATTTTGCAGGCAAATTATTTAGCAGGCAAATTATTTTGGCAAATTATTTTGCAGGCAAATTATTTTGCAGGCAAATTATTTTGCAAAATACTTTTTACAAAATACTTTTTACAAAATACTTTTTACAAAATACTTTTTACAAAATACTTTTTGCAAAATACTTGTTGGCAAATTATTTTGGGGGGCAAATTATTTTGCAGGCAAATTATTTTGCAGGCAAATAATTTTTTAGGCAAATTTATAGGGTTTTGGCAAATTATTTTGCAGGCAAATTATTTTGCAGGCAAATTATTTTACAAAATACTTTTTACAAAATACTTTTTACAAAATACTTTTTACAAAATACTTTTTACAAAATACTTTTTACAAAATACTTTTTGGCAAATTATTTTGGCAAATTATTTAGCAGGCAAATTATTTTGCAGGCAAATTATTTTGCAGGCAAATTATTTTACAAAATACTTTTTACAAAATACTTTTTACAAAATACTTTTTACAAAATACTTTTTACAAAATACTTTTTACAAAATACTTTTTACAATTTGCAAATTATTTAGCAGGCAAATAATTTTTTTAGGCAAATTATTAGGGTTTTGGCAAATTATTTTTTGGCAAATTATTTAGCAGGCAAATTATTTTGCAGGCAAATTATTTTGCAGGCAAATTATTTAGCAGGCAAAATATTTTGCAGGCAAATTATTTTGCAGGCAAATTATTTAGCAGGCAAATTATTTTGCAGGCAAATTATTAGGGTTTTGGCAAATTATTTTTTTTGGCAAATTATTAGGGTTTTGGCAAATTATTTTGCAGGCAAATTATTTTGCAGGCAAATTATTTTGCAGGCAAATTATTTAGCAAAATACTTTTTACAAAATACTTTTTACAAAATACTTTTTGGCAAATTATTTTGGCAAATTATTTTTTGGCAAATTATTTTTTGGCAAATTATTTTGCAGGCAAATTATTTTGGCAAATTATTTTGCAGGCAAATTATTTTGCAGGCAAATTATTTTACAAAATACTTTTTACAAAATACTTTTTACAAAATACTTTTTACAAAATACTTTTTACAAAATACTTTTTACAAAATACTTTTTACAAAATACTTTTTACAAAATACTTTTTACAAAATACTTTTTACAAAATACTTTTTACAAAATACTTTTTACAAAATACTTTTTGGCAAATTATTTTGGCAAATTATTTTTTGGCAAATTATTTTTTGGCAAATTATTTTGCAGGCAAATTATTTTGCAGGCAAATTATTTAGCAGGCAAATTATTTTTTTAGGCAAATTATTAGGGTTTTGGCAAATTATTTTGCAGGCAAATTATTTAGCAGGCAAATTATTTTGCAGGCAAATTATTTTGCAGGCAAATTATTTAGCAGGCAAAATATTTTGCAGGCAAATTATTTTGCAGGCAAATTATTTAGCAGGCAAATTATTTAGCAAAATACTTTTTACAAAATACTTTTTACAAAATACTTTTTGGCAAATTATTTTGGCAAATTATTTTTTGGCAAATTATTTTTTGGCAAATTATTTTGCAGGCAAATTATTTTGGCAAATTATTTTGCAGGCAAATTATTTTGCAGGCAAATTATTTTGCAAAATACTTTTTACAAAATACTTTTTACAAAATACTTTTTACAAAATACTTTTTACAAAATACTTTTTACAAAATACTTTTTACAAAATACTTTTTACAAAATACTTTTTACAAAATACTTTTTACAAAATACTTTTTACAAAATACTTTTTACAAAATACTTTTTGCAAAATACTTGTTGGCAAATTATTTTGGCAAATTATTTTGGCAAATTATTTTGGCAAATTATTTTGGGGGGCAAATTATTTTGCAGGCAAATTATTTTGCAGGCAAATTATTTTTTTAGGCAAATTTATAGGGTTTTGGCAAATTATTTTGCAGGCAAATTATTTTGCAGGCAAATTATTTTACAAAATACTTTTTACAAAATACTTTTTACAAAATACTTTTTACAAAATACTTTTTACAAAATACTTTTTACAAAATACTTTTTACAAAATACTTTTTACAAAATACTTTTTACAAAATACTTTTTACAAAATACTTTTTACAAAATACTTTTTACAAAATACTTTTTGGCAAATTATTTTGGCAAATTATTTTTTGGCAAATTATTTTTTGGCAAATTATTTTGCAGGCAAATTATTTTGCAGGCAAATTATTTAGCAGGCAAATTATTTTTTTAGGCAAATTATTAGGGTTTTGGCAAATTATTTTGCAGGCAAATTATTTAGCAGGCAAATTATTTTGCAGGCAAATTATTTTGCAGGCAAATTATTTAGCAGGCAAAATATTTTGCAGGCAAATTATTTTGCAGGCAAATTATTTAGCAGGCAAATTATTTTGCAGGCAAATTATTAGGGTTTTGGCAAATTATTTTTTTAGGCAAATTATTAGGGTTTTGGCAAATTATTTTGCAGGCAAATTATTTTGCAGGCAAATTATTTTGCAGGCAAATTATTTAGCAAAATACTTTTTACAAAATACTTTTTACAAAATACTTTTTGGCAAATTATTTTGGCAAATTATTTTTTGGCAAATTATTTTTTGGCAAATTATTTTGCAGGCAAATTATTTTGGCAAATTATTTTGCAGGCAAATTATTTTGCAGGCAAATTATTTTGCAAAATACTTTTTACAAAATACTTTTTACAAAATACTTTTTACAAAATACTTTTTACAAAATACTTTTTACAAAATACTTTTTACAAAATACTTTTTGCAAAATACTTGTTGGCAAATTATTTTGGCAAATTATTTTGGCAAATTATTTTGGGGGGCAAATTATTTTGCAGGCAAATTATTTTGCAGGCAAATTATTTTTTTAGGCAAATTTATAGGGTTTTGGCAAATTATTTTGCAGGCAAATTATTTTGCAGGCAAATTATTTTGCAGGCAAATTATTTTGCAGGCAAATTATCTTGGCAAATTATTTTGCAGGCAAATTATTTTGCAGGCAAATTATCTTGGCAAATTATTTTGCAGGCAAATTATTTTGCAGGCAAATTATTTTGCAGGCAAATTATTTTACAAAATACTTTTTACAAAATACTTTTTACAAAATCTTTTTACAAAATACTTTTTACAATGTCTTTAGCAGGCAAAATATTTAGCAGGCAAATTATTTTGCAGGCAAATTATTTTGCAGGCAAATTATTTTGCAGGCAAATTATTTTGCAGGCAAATTATCTTGGCAAATTATTTTGCAGGCAAATTATTTTGCAGGCAAATTATTTTTTTAGGCAAATTATTAGGGTTTTGGCAAATTATTTTGCAGGCAAATTATTTAGCAGGCAAAATATTTTGCAGGCAAATTATTTTGCAGGCAAATTATTTAGCAGGCAAATTATTTTTTTAGGCAAATTATTAGGGTTTTGGCAAATTATTTTGCAGGCAAATTATTTAGCAGGCAAAATATTTTGCAGGCAAATTATTTTGCAGGCAAATTATTTTGCAGGCAAATTATTTAGCAGGCAAAATATTTTGCAGGCAAATTATTTTGCAGGCAAATTATTTTGCAGGCAAATTATTTTGCAGGCAAATTATTTTTTTAAGCAAATTATTAGGGTTTTGGCAAATTATTTTGCAGGCAAATTATTTTGCAGGCAAATTATTTTACAAAATACTTTTTACAAAATACTTTTTACAAAATCTTTTTACAAAATACTTTTTACAAAATACTTTTTGGCAAATTATTTTGGCAAATTATTTTTTGGCAAATTATTTTGCAGGCAAATTATTTAGCAGGCAAATTATTTAGCAGGCAAATTATTTTGCAGGCAAATTATTTTGCAGGCAAATTATTTTGCAGGCAAATTATTTAGCAGGCAAATTATTTTGCAGGCAAATTATTTTGCAGGCAAATTATTTAGCAGGCAAATTATTAAATACTTTTTACAAAATACTTTTTACAAAATACTTTTTGCAAAATACTTTTTGGCAAATTATTTTGGCAAATTATTTTGGCAAATTATTTTGGGGGGCAAATTATTTTGCAGGCAAATTATTTTTTTAGGCAAATTATTAGGGTTTTGGCAAATTATTTTGCAGGCAAATTATTTTGCAGGCAAATTATTTTGCAGGCAAATTATTTTACAAAATACTTTTTACAAAATACTTTTTACAAAATACTTTTTACAAAATACTTTTTACAAAATACTTTTTACAAAATACTTTTTGGCAAATTATTTTGGCAAATTATTTTTTGGCAAATTATTTTTTGGCAAATTATTTAGCAGGCAAATTATTTAGCAGGCAAATTATTTTGCAGGCAAATTATTGGGGTTTTGGCAAATTATTTTGCAGGCAAATTATTTTGCAGGCAAATTATTTTGCAGGCAAATTATTTTACAAAATACTTTTTACAAAATACTTTTTACAAAATACTTTTTACAAAATACTTTTTACAAAATACTTTTTACAAAATACTTTTTACAAAATACTTTTTGGCAAATTATTTTGGCAAATTATTTTTTGGCAAATTATTTTGCAGGCAAATTATTTTGCAGGCAAATTATTTAGCAGGCAAATTATTTTGGCAAATTATTTTGCAGGCAAATTATTTTGCAGGCAAATTATTTTGCAAAATACTTTTTACAAAATACTTTTTACAAAATACTTTTTACAAAATACTTTTTACAAAATACTTTTTACAAAATACTTTTTACAAAATACTTTTTGCAAAATACTTGTTGGCAAATTATTTTGGCAAATTATTTTGGGGGGCAAATTATTTTGCAGGCAAATTATTTTGCAGGCAAATAATTTTTTAGGCAAATTTATAGGGTTTTGGCAAATTATTTTGCAGGCAAATTATTTTGCAGGCAAATTATTTTACAAAATACTTTTTACAAAATACTTTTTACAAAATACTTTTTACAAAATACTTTTTACAAAATACTTTTTGGCAAATTATTTTGGCAAATTATTTAGCAGGCAAATTATTTTGCAGGCAAATTATTTTGCAGGCAAATTATTTTACAAAATACTTTTTACAAAATACTTTTTACAAAATACTTTTTACAAAATACTTTTTGGCAAATTATTTTGGCAAATTATTTAGCAGGCAAATTATTTTGCAGGCAAATTATTTTGCAGGCAAATTATTTTACAAAATACTTTTTACAAAATACTTTTTACAAAATACTTTTTACAAAATACTTTTTACAAAATACTTTTTACAATTTGCAAATTATTTAGCAGGCAAATAATTTTTTTAGGCAAATTATTAGGGTTTTGGCAAATTATTTTTTGGCAAATTATTTAGCAGGCAAATTATTTTGCAGGCAAATTATTTTGCAGGCAAATTATTTAGCAGGCAAAATATTTTGCAGGCAAATTATTTTGCAGGCAAATTATTTAGCAGGCAAATTATTTTGCAGGCAAATTATTAGGGTTTTGGCAAATTATTTTTTTTGGCAAATTATTAGGGTTTTGGCAAATTATTTTGCAGGCAAATTATTTTGCAGGCAAATTATTTTGCAGGCAAATTATTTAGCAAAATACTTTTTACAAAATACTTTTTACAAAATACTTTTTGGCAAATTATTTTGGCAAATTATTTTTTGGCAAATTATTTTTTGGCAAATTATTTTGCAGGCAAATTATTTTGGCAAATTATTTTGCAGGCAAATTATTTTGCAGGCAAATTATTTTGCAAAATACTTTTTACAAAATACTTTTTACAAAATACTTTTTACAAAATACTTTTTACAAAATACTTTTTACAAAATACTTTTTACAAAATACTTTTTACAAAATACTTTTTACAAAATACTTTTTGCAAAATACTTGTTGGCAAATTATTTTGGCAAATTATTTTGGCAAATTATTTTGGGGGGCAAATTATTTTGCAGGCAAATTATTTTGCAGGCAAATTATTTTTTTAGGCAAATTTATAGGGTTTTGGCAAATTATTTTGCAGGAAAATTATTTTGCAGGCAAATTATTTTACAAAATACTTTTTACAAAATACTTTTTACAAAATACTTTTTACAAAATACTTTTTACAAAATACTTTTTACAAAATACTTTTTACAAAATACTTTTTACAAAATACTTTTTGGCAAATTATTTTGGCAAATTATTTTTTGGCAAATTATTTTTTGGCAAATTATTTTGCAGGCAAATTATTTTGCAGGCAAATTATTTAGCAGGCAAATTATTTTTTTAGGCAAATTATTAGGGTTTTGGCAAATTATTTTGCAGGCAAATTATTTAGCAGGCAAATTATTTTGCAGGCAAATTATTTTGCAGGCAAATTATTTAGCAGGCAAAATATTTTGCAGGCAAATTATTTTGCAGGCAAATTATTTAGCAGGCAAATTATTTTGCAGGCAAATTATTAGGGTTTTGGCAAATTATTTTTTTAGGCAAATTATTAGGGTTTTGGCAAATTATTTTGCAGGCAAATTATTTTGCAGGCAAATTATTTTGCAGGCAAATTATTTAGCAAAATACTTTTTACAAAATACTTTTTACAAAATACTTTTTGGCAAATTATTTTGGCAAATTATTTTTTGGCAAATTATTTTTTGGCAAATTATTTTTTGGCAAATTATTTTGCAGGCAAATTATTTTGGCAAATTATTTTGCAGGCAAATTATTTTGCAGGCAAATTATTTTGCAAAATACTTTTTACAAAATACTTTTTACAAAATACTTTTTACAAAATACTTTTTACAAAATACTTTTTACAAAATACTTTTTACAAAATACTTTTTACAAAATACTTTTTACAAAATACTTTTTACAAAATACTTTTTGCAAAATACTTGTTTGCAAATTATTTTGGCAAATTATTTTGGCAAATTATTTTGGCAAATTATTTTGGGGGGCAAATTATTTTGCAGGCAAATTATTTTGCAGGCAAATTATTTTTTTAGGCAAATTTATAGGGTTTTGGCAAATTATTTTGCAGGCAAATTATTTTGCAGGCAAATTATTTTACAAAATACTTTTTACAAAATACTTTTTACAAAATACTTTTTACAAAATACTTTTTACAAAATACTTTTTACAAAATACTTTTTACAAAATACTTTTTACAAAATACTTTTTACAAAATACTTTTTACAAAATACTTTTTACAAAATACTTTTTACAAAATACTTTTTATTAGGGTTTTGGCAAATTATTTTGCAGGCAAATTATTTTGCAGGCAAATTATTTTGCAGGCAAATTATTTAGCAGGCAAAATATTTTGCAGGCAAATTATTTTGCAGGCAAATTATTTAGCAGGCAAATTATTTTGCAGGCAAATTATTAGGGTTTTGGCAAATTATTTTGGCAAATTATTTTGCAGGCAAATTATTATTTTGCAGGCAAATTATTTTGCAGGCAAATTATTTAGCAGGCTTTGGCAAATTATTTTGCAGGCAAATTATTTAGCAGGCAAATTATTTAGCAAAATACTTTTTACAAAATACTTTTTACAAAATACTTTTTGGCAAATTATTTTGGCAAATTATTTTTTGGCAAATTATTTTGCAGGCAAATTATTTTGCAGGCAAATTATTTTGCAGGCAAATTATTTAGCAGGCAAATTATTTTGCAGGCAAATTATTTTGCAGGCAAATTATTTAGCAGGCAAATTATTTTTTTAGGCAAATTATTAGGGTTTTGGCAAATTATTTTGCAGGCAAATTATTTAGCAGGCAAAATATTTTGCAGGCAAATTATTTTGCAGGCAAATTATTTTGCAGGCAAATTATTTTGCAGGCAAATTATTTTGCAGGCAAATTATTTTGCAGGCAAATTATCTTGGCAAATTATTTTGCAGGCAAATTATTTTGCAGGCAAATTATTTTTTTAGGCAAATTATTAGGGTTTTGGCAAATTATTTTGCAGGCAAATTATTTAGCAGGCAAAATATTTTGCAGGCAAATTATTTTGCAGGCAAATTATTTAGCAGGCAAATTATTTTGCAGGCAAATTATTAGGGTTTTGGCAAATTATTTTGGCAAATTATTTTGCAGGCAAATTATTTAGCAGGCTTTGGCAAATTATTTTGCAGGCAAATTATTTAGCAGGCAAATTATTTAGCAAAATACTTTTTACAAAATACTTTTTACAAAATACTTTTTGGCAAATTATTTTGGCAAATTATTTTTTGGCAAATTATTTTGCAGGCAAATTATTTTGCAGGCAAATTATTTAGCAGGCAAATTATTTTTTTAGGCAAATTATTAGGGTTTTGGCAAATTATTTTGCAGGCAAATTATTTAGCAGGCAAAATATTTTGCAGGCAAATTATTTTGCAGGCAAATTATTTAGCAGGCAAATTATTTTTTTAGGCAAATTATTAGGGTTTTGGCAAATTATTTTGCAGGCAAATTATTTAGCAGGCAAAATATTTTGCAGGCAAATTATTTTGCAGGCAAATTATTTTGCAGGCAAATTATTTTGCAGGCAAATTATTTTGCAGGCAAATTATTTTGCAGGCAAATTATCTTGGCAAATTATTTTGCAGGCAAATTATTTTGCAGGCAAATTATCTTGGCAAATTATTTTGCAGGCAAATTATTTTGCAGGCAAATTATTTTGCAGGCAAATTATTTTACAAAATACTTTTTACAAAATACTTTTTACAAAATCTTTTTACAAAATACTTTTTACAATGTCTTTAGCAGGCAAAATATTTAGCAGGCAAATTATTTTGCAGGCAAATTATTTTGCAGGCAAATTATTTTGCAGGCAAATTATTTTGCAGGCAAATTATCTTGGCAAATTATTTTGCAGGCAAATTATTTTGCAGGCAAATTATTTTTTTAGGCAAATTATTAGGGTTTTGGCAAATTATTTTGCAGGCAAATTATTTAGCAGGCAAAATATTTTGCAGGCAAATTATTTTGCAGGCAAATTATTTAGCAGGCAAATTATTTTTTTAGGCAAATTATTAGGGTTTTGGCAAATTATTTTGCAGGCAAATTATTTAGCAGGCAAAATATTTTGCAGGCAAATTATTTTGCAGGCAAATTATTTTGCAGGCAAATTATTTAGCAGGCAAAATATTTTGCAGGCAAATTATTTTGCAGGCAAATTATTTTGCAGGCAAATTATTTTGCAGGCAAATTATTTTGCAGGCAAATTATTTTTTTAAGCAAATTATTAGGGTTTTGGCAAATTATTTTGCAGGCAAATTATTTTGCAGGCAAATTATTTTACAAAATACTTTTTACAAAATACTTTTTACAAAATCTTTTTACAAAATACTTTTTACAAAATACTTTTTGGCAAATTATTTTGGCAAATTATTTTTTGGCAAATTATTTTGCAGGCAAATTATTTAGCAGGCAAATTATTTAGCAGGCAAATTATTTTGCAGGCAAATTATTTTGCAGGCAAATTATTTTACAAAATACTTTTTACAAAATACTTTTTACAAAATACTTTTTACAAAATACTTTTTACAAAATACTTTTTGGCAAATTATTTTGGCAAATTATTTTTTGGCAAATTATTTAGCAGGCAAATTATTTAGCAGGCAAATTATTTTGCAGGCAAATTATTGGGGTTTTGGCAAATTATTTTGCAGGCAAATTATTTTGCAGGCAAATTATTTTACAAAATACTTTTTACAAAATACTTTTTACAAAATACTTTTTACAAAATACTTTTTACAAAATACTTTTTACAAAATACTTTTTACAAAATACTTTTTACAAAATACTTTTTACAAAATACTTTTTGGCAAATTATTTTGGCAAATTATTTTTTGGCAAATTATTTTGCAGGCAAATTATTTAGCAGGCAAATTATTTAGCAGGCAAATTATTTTGGCAAATTATTTTGCAGGCAAATTATTTTGCAGGCAAATTATTTTGCAAAATACTTTTTACAAAATACTTTTTACAAAATACTTTTTACAAAATACTTTTTACAAAATACTTTTTACAAAATACTTTTTACAAAATACTTTTTGCAAAATACTTGTTGGCAAATTATTTTGGCAAATTATTTTGGGGGGCAAATTATTTTGCAGGCAAATTATTTTGCAGGCAAATTATTTTTTTAGGCAAATTTATAGGGTTTTGGCAAATTATTTTGCAGGCAAATTATTTTGCAGGCAAATTATTTTACAAAATACTTTTTACAAAATACTTTTTACAAAATACTTTTTACAAAATACTTTTTACAAAATACTTTTTGGCAAATTATTTTGGCAAATTATTTAGCAGGCAAATTATTTTGCAGGCAAATTATTTTGCAGGCAAATTATTTTACAAAATACTTTTTACAAAATACTTTTTACAAAATACTTTTTACAAAATACTTTTTACAAAATACTTTTTACAATTTGCAAATTATTTAGCAGGCAAATAATTTTTTTAGGCAAATTATTAGGGTTTTGGCAAATTATTTAGCAGGCAAATTATTTAGCAGGCAAATTATTTTGCAGGCAAATTATTTTGCAGGCAAATTATTTAGCAGGCAAAATATTTTGCAGGCAAATTATTTTGCAGGCAAATTATTTAGCAGGCAAATTATTTTGCAGGCAAATTATTAGGGTTTTGGCAAATTATTTTTTTAGGCAAATTATTAGGGTTTTGGCAAATTATTTTGCAGGCAAATTATTTTGCAGGCAAATTATTTTGCAGGCAAATTATTTTGCAGGCAAATTATTTAGCAAAATACTTTTTACAAAATACTTTTTACAAAATACTTTTTGGCAAATTATTTTGGCAAATTATTTTTTGGCAAATTATTTTTTGGCAAATTATTTTGCAGGCAAATTATTTTGGCAAATTATTTTGCAGGCAAATTATTTTGCAGGCAAATTATTTTGCAGGCAAATTATTTTGCAAAATACTTTTTACAAAATACTTTTTACAAAATACTTTTTACAAAATACTTTTTACAAAATACTTTTTACAAAATACTTTTTACAAAATACTTTTTACAAAATACTTTTTGCAAAATACTTGTTGGCAAATTATTTTGGCAAATTATTTTGGCAAATTATTTTGGGGGGCAAATTATTTTGCAGGCAAATTATTTTGCAGGCAAATTATTTTTTTAGGCAAATTTATAGGGTTTTGGCAAATTATTTTGCAGGAAAATTATTTTGCAGGCAAATTATTTTACAAAATACTTTTTACAAAATACTTTTTACAAAATACTTTTTACAAAATACTTTTTACAAAATACTTTTTACAAAATACTTTTTACAAAATACTTTTTACAAAATACTTTTTACAAAATACTTTTTGGCAAATTATTTTGGCAAATTATTTTTTGGCAAATTATTTTTTGGCAAAATATTTTGCAGGCAAATTTTTTTGCAGGCAAATTATTTTGCAGGCAAATTATTTTTTTAGGCAAATTATTAGGGTTTTGGCAAATTATTTTGCAGGCAAATTATTTAGCAGGCAAATTATTTTGCAGGCAAATTATTTTGCAGGCAAATTATCTTGGCAAATTATTTTGCAGGCAAATTATTTTGCAGGCAAATTATCTTGGCAAATTATTTTGCAGGCAAATTATTTTGCAGGCAAATTATTTTGCAGGCAAATTATTTTACAAAATACTTTTTACAAAATACTTTTTACAAAATACTTTTTGCAAAATACTTTTTACAAAATACTTTTTACAAAATACTTTTTACAAAATACTTTTTGCAAAATACTTTTTGGCAAATTATTTTGGCAAATTATTTTGGGGGGCAAATTATTTTGCAGGCAAATTATTTTGCAGGCAAATTATTTTGCAGGCAAATTATTTTGCAGGCAAATTATCTTGGCAAATTATTTTGCAGGCAAATTATTTTGCAGGCAAATTATCTTGGCAAATTATTTTGCAGGCAAATTATTTTGCAGGCAAATTATTTTGCAGGCAAATTATTTTACAAAATACTTTTTACAAAATACTTTTTACAAAATACTTTTTACAAAATACTTTTTACAAAATACTTTTTACAAAATACTTTTTACAAAATACTTTTTGCAAAATACTTTTTGGCAAATTATTTTGGCAAATTATTTTGGGGGGCAAATTATTTTGCAGGCAAATTATTTTGCAGGCAAATTATTTTGCAGGCAAATTATTTTTTTAGGCAAATTATTAGGGTTTTGGCAAATTATTTTGCAGGCAAATTATTTTGCAGGCAAATTATTTTGCAAAATACTTTTTACAAAATACTTTTTACAAAATACTTTTTACAAAATACTTTTTGCAAAATACTTTTTGGCAAATTATTTTGGCAAATTATTTTGGCAAATTATTTTGGGGGGCAAATTATTTTGCAGGCAAATTATTTTTTTAGGCAAATTATTAGGGTTTTGGCAAATTATTTTGCAGGCAAATTATTTTGCAGGCAAATTATTTTGCAGGCAAATTATTTTTTTAAGCAAATTATTAGGGTTTTGGCAAATTATTTTGCAGGCAAATTATTTTGCAGGCAAATTATTTTACAAAATACTTTTTACAAAATACTTTTTACAAAATCTTTTTACAAAATACTTTTTACAAAATACTTTTTGGCAAATTATTTTGGCAAATTATTTTTTGGCAAATTATTTTGCAGGCAAATTATTTAGCAGGCAAATTATTTAGCAGGCAAATTATTTTGCAGGCAAATTATTTTGCAGGCAAATTATTTTGCAGGCAAATTATTTAGCAGGCAAATTATTTTGCAGGCAAATTATTTTGCAGGCAAATTATTTAGCAGGCAAATTATTAAATACTTTTTACAAAATACTTTTTACAAAATACTTTTTGCAAAATACTTTTTGGCAAATTATTTTGGCAAATTATTTTGGCAAATTATTTTGGGGGGCAAATTATTTTGCAGGCAAATTATTTTTTTAGGCAAATTATTAGGGTTTTGGCAAATTATTTTGCAGGCAAATTATTTTGCAGGCAAATTATTTTACAAAATACTTTTTACAAAATACTTTTTACAAAATACTTTTTACAAAATACTTTTTACAAAATACTTTTTACAAAATACTTTTTGGCAAATTATTTTGGCAAATTATTTTTTGGCAAATTATTTTTTGGCAAATTATTTAGCAGGCAAATTATTTAGCAGGCAAATTATTTTGCAGGCAAATTATTGGGGTTTTGGCAAATTATTTTGCAGGCAAATTATTTTGCAGGCAAATTATTTTGCAGGCAAATTATTTTACAAAATACTTTTTACAAAATACTTTTTACAAAATACTTTTTACAAAATACTTTTTACAAAATACTTTTTACAAAATACTTTTTACAAAATACTTTTTGGCAAATTATTTTGGCAAATTATTTTTTGGCAAATTATTTTGCAGGCAAATTATTTTGCAGGCAAATTATTTAGCAGGCAAATTATTTTGGCAAATTATTTTGCAGGCAAATTATTTTGCAGGCAAATTATTTTGCAAAATACTTTTTACAAAATACTTTTTACAAAATACTTTTTACAAAATACTTTTTACAAAATACTTTTTACAAAATACTTTTTGCAAAATACTTGTTGGCAAATTATTTTGGCAAATTATTTTGGGGGGCAAATTATTTTGCAGGCAAATTATTTTGCAGGCAAATAATTTTTTAGGCAAATTTATAGGGTTTTGGCAAATTATTTTGCAGGCAAATTATTTTGCAGGCAAATTATTTTACAAAATACTTTTTACAAAATACTTTTTACAAAATACTTTTTACAAAATACTTTTTACAAAATACTTTTTGGCAAATTATTTTGGCAAATTATTTAGCAGGCAAATTATTTTGCAGGCAAATTATTTTGCAGGCAAATTATTTTACAAAATACTTTTTACAAAATACTTTTTACAAAATACTTTTTACAAAATACTTTTTACAAAATACTTTTTACAAAATACTTTTTACAATTTGCAAATTATTTAGCAGGCAAATAATTTTTTTAGGCAAATTATTAGGGTTTTGGCAAATTATTTTTTGGCAAATTATTTAGCAGGCAAATTATTTTGCAGGCAAATTATTTTGCAGGCAAATTATTTAGCAGGCAAAATATTTTGCAGGCAAATTATTTTGCAGGCAAATTATTTAGCAGGCAAATTATTTTGCAGGCAAATTATTAGGGTTTTGGCAAATTATTTTTTTTGGCAAATTATTAGGGTTTTGGCAAATTATTTTGCAGGCAAATTATTTTGCAGGCAAATTATTTTGCAGGCAAATTATTTAGCAAAATACTTTTTACAAAATACTTTTTACAAAATACTTTTTGGCAAATTATTTTGGCAAATTATTTTTTGGCAAATTATTTTTTGGCAAATTATTTTGCAGGCAAATTATTTTGGCAAATTATTTTGCAGGCAAATTATTTTGCAGGCAAATTATTTTGCAGGCAAATTATTTTGCAAAATACTTTTTACAAAATACTTTTTACAAAATACTTTTTACAAAATACTTTTTACAAAATACTTTTTACAAAATACTTTTTACAAAATACTTTTTACAAAATACTTTTTACAAAATACTTTTTGCAAAATACTTGTTGGCAAATTATTTTGGCAAATTATTTTGGCAAATTATTTTGGCAAATTATTTTGGGGGGCAAATTATTTTGCAGGCAAATTATTTTGCAGGCAAATTATTTTTTTAGGCAAATTTATAGGGTTTTGGCAAATTATTTTGCAGGCAAATTATTTAGCAGGCAAAATATTTTGCAGGCAAATTATTTTGCAGGCAAATTATTTAGCAGGCAAATTATTTTTTTAGGCAAATTATTAGGGTTT
Source organism: Protomyctophum bolini (assembly GCF_963924005.1). Classification (NCBI taxonomy): domain Eukaryota; kingdom Metazoa; phylum Chordata; class Actinopteri; order Myctophiformes; family Myctophidae; genus Protomyctophum; species Protomyctophum bolini. The sequence continues at coordinate 19,197 of NW_027666040.1, read as the reverse complement.
TGGCAAATTATTTTGCAGGCAAATTATTTAGCAGGCAAAATATTTTGCAGGCAAATTATTTTGCAGGCAAATTATTTTGCAGGCAAATTATTTAGCAGGCAAAATATTTTGCAGGCAAATTATTTTGCAGGCAAATTATTTTGCAGGCAAATTATTTTGCAGGCAAATTATTTTGCAGGCAAATTATTTTGCAGGCAAATTATTTTGCAGGCAAATTATTTTTTTAAGCAAATTATTAGGGTTTTGGCAAATTATTTTGCAGGCAAATTATTTTGCAGGCAAATTATTTTACAAAATACTTTTTACAAAATACTTTTTACAAAATCTTTTTACAAAATACTTTTTACAAAATACTTTTTGGCAAATTATTTTGGCAAATTATTTTTTGGCAAATTATTTTGCAGGCAAATTATTTAGCAGGCAAATTATTTAGCAGGCAAATTATTTTGCAGGCAAATTATTTTGCAGGCAAATTATTTTGCAGGCAAATTATTTAGCAGGCAAATTATTTTGCAGGCAAATTATTTTGCAGGCAAATTATTTAGCAGGCAAATTATTAAATACTTTTTACAAAATACTTTTTACAAAATACTTTTTGCAAAATACTTTTTGGCAAATTATTTTGGCAAATTATTTTGGCAAATTATTTTGGGGGGCAAATTATTTTGCAGGCAAATTATTTTTTTAGGCAAATTATTAGGTTTTTGGCAAATTATTTTGCAGGCAAATTATTTTGCAGGCAAATTATTTTACAAAATACTTTTTACAAAATACTTTTTACAAAATACTTTTTACAAAATACTTTTTACAAAATACTTTTTACAAAATACTTTTTGGCAAATTATTTTGGCAAATTATTTTTTGGCAAATTATTTTTTGGCAAATTATTTAGCAGGCAAATTATTTAGCAGGCAAATTATTTTGCAGGCAAATTATTGGGGTTTTGGCAAATTATTTTGCAGGCAAATTATTTTGCAGGCAAATTATTTTGCAGGCAAATTATTTTACAAAATACTTTTTACAAAATACTTTTTACAAAATACTTTTTACAAAATACTTTTTACAAAATACTTTTTACAAAATACTTTTTACAAAATACTTTTTGGCAAATTATTTTGGCAAATTATTTTTTGGCAAATTATTTTGCAGGCAAATTATTTTGCAGGCAAATTATTTAGCAGGCAAATTATTTTGGCAAATTATTTTGCAGGCAAATTATTTTGCAGGCAAATAATTTTTTAGGCAAATTTATAGGGTTTTGGCAAATTATTTTGCAGGCAAATTATTTTGCAGGCAAATTATTTTACAAAATACTTTTTACAAAATACTTTTTACAAAATACTTTTTACAAAATACTTTTTACAAAATACTTTTTGGCAAATTATTTTGGCAAATTATTTAGCAGGCAAATTATTTTGCAGGCAAATTATTTTGCAGGCAAATTATTTTACAAAATACTTTTTACAAAATACTTTTTACAAAATACTTTTTACAAAATACTTTTTACAAAATACTTTTTACAAAATACTTTTTACAAAATACTTTTTACAATTTGCAAATTATTTAGCAGGCAAATTATTTTGCAGGCAAATTATTTTGCAGGCAAATTATTTTACAAAATACTTTTTACAAAATACTTTTTACAAAATACTTTTTACAAAATACTTTTTACAAAATACTTTTTACAAAATACTTTTTACAAAATACTTTTTACAAAATACTTTTTACAAAATACTTTTTACAAAATACTTTTTACAAAATACTTTTTGGCAAATTATTTTGGCAAATTATTTTTTGGCAAATTATTTTTTGGCAAATTATTTTGCAGGCAAATTATTTTGCAGGCAAATTATTTAGCAGGCAAATTATTTTTTTAGGCAAATTATTAGGGTTTTGGCAAATTATTTTGCAGGCAAATTATTTAGCAGGCAAATTATTTTGCAGGCAAATTATTTTGCAGGCAAATTATTTAGCAGGCAAAATATTTTGCAGGCAAATTATTTTGCAGGCAAATTATTTAGCAGGCAAATTATTTTGCAGGCAAATTATTAGGGTTTTGGCAAATTATTTTTTTAGGCAAATTATTAGGGTTTTGGCAAATTATTTTGCAGGCAAATTATTTTGCAGGCAAATTATTTTGCAGGCAAATTATTTAGCAAAATACTTTTTACAAAATACTTTTTACAAAATACTTTTTGGCAAATTATTTTGGCAAATTATTTTTTGGCAAATTATTTTTTGGCAAATTATTTTGCAGGCAAATTATTTTGGCAAATTATTTTGCAGGCAAATTATTTTGCAGGCAAATTATTTTGCAAAATACTTTTTACAAAATACTTTTTACAAAATACTTTTTACAAAATACTTTTTACAAAATACTTTTTACAAAATACTTTTTACAAAATACTTTTTACAAAATACTTTTTACAAAATACTTTTTACAAAATACTTGTTTGCAAATTATTTTGGCAAATTATTTTGGCAAATTATTTTGGCAAATTATTTTGGGGGGCAAATTATTTTGCAGGCAAATTATTTTGCAGGCAAATTATTTTGCAGGCAAATTATTTTACAAAATACTTTTTACAAAATACTTTTTACAAAATACTTTTTACAAAATACTTTTTACAAAATACTTTTTACAAAATACTTTTTACAAAATACTTTTTACAAAATACTTTTTACAAAATACTTTTTACAAAATACTTTTTGGCAAATTATTTTGGCAAATTATTTTTTGGCAAATTATTTTGCAGGCAAATTATTTTGCAGGCAAATTATTTAGCAGGCAAATTATTTTGGCAAATTATTTTGCAGGCAAATTATTTTGCAGGCAAATAATTTTTTAGGCAAATTTATAGGGTTTTGGCAAATTATTTTGCAGGCAAATTATTTTGCAGGCAAATTATTTTACAAAATACTTTTTACAAAATACTTTTTACAAAATACTTTTTACAAAATACTTTTTACAAAATACTTTTTGGCAAATTATTTTGGCAAATTATTTAGCAGGCAAATTATTTTGCAGGCAAATTATTTTGCAGGCAAATTATTTTACAAAATACTTTTTACAAAATACTTTTTACAAAATACTTTTTACAAAATACTTTTTACAAAATACTTTTTACAAAATACTTTTTACAATTTGCAAATTATTTAGCAGGCAAATTATTTTGCAGGCAAATTATTTTGCAGGCAAATTATTTTACAAAATACTTTTTACAAAATACTTTTTACAAAATACTTTTTACAAAATACTTTTTACAAAATACTTTTTACAAAATACTTTTTACAAAATACTTTTTACAAAATACTTTTTACAAAATACTTTTTGGCAAATTATTTTGGCAAATTATTTTTTGGCAAATTATTTTTTGGCAAATTATTTTGCAGGCAAATTATTTTGCAGGCAAATTATTTAGCAGGCAAATTATTTTTTTAGGCAAATTATTAGGGTTTTGGCAAATTATTTTGCAGGCAAATTATTTAGCAGGCAAATTATTTTGCAGGCAAATTATTTTGCAGGCAAATTATTTAGCAGGCAAAATATTTTGCAGGCAAATTATTTTGCAGGCAAATTATTTAGCAGGCAAATTATTTTGCAGGCAAATTATTAGGGTTTTGGCAAATTATTTTTTTAGGCAAATTATTAGGGTTTTGGCAAATTATTTTGCAGGCAAATTATTTTGCAGGCAAATTATTTTGCAGGCAAATTATTTAGCAAAATACTTTTTACAAAATACTTTTTACAAAATACTTTTTGGCAAATTATTTTGGCAAATTATTTTTTGGCAAATTATTTTTTGGCAAATTATTTTGCAGGCAAATTATTTTGGCAAATTATTTTGCAGGCAAATTATTTTGCAGGCAAATTATTTTGCAAAATACTTTTTACAAAATACTTTTTACAAAATACTTTTTACAAAATACTTTTTACAAAATACTTTTTACAAAATACTTTTTACAAAATACTTTTTACAAAATACTTTTTACAAAATACTTTTTACAAAATACTTGTTTGCAAATTATTTTGGCAAATTATTTTGGCAAATTATTTTGGCAAATTATTTTGGGGGGCAAATTATTTTGCAGGCAAATTATTTTGCAGGCAAATTATTTTTTTAGGCAAATTTATAGGGTTTTGGCAAATTATTTTGCAGGCAAATTATTTTGCAGGCAAATTATTTTGCAGGCAAATTATTTTACAAAATACTTTTTACAAAATACTTTTTACAAAATACTTTTTACAAAATACTTTTTACAAAATACTTTTTACAAAATACTTTTTACAAAATACTTTTTACAAAATACTTTTTACAAAATACTTTTTACAAAATACTTTTTATTAGGGTTTTGGCAAATTATTTTGCAGGCAAATTATTTTGCAGGCAAATTATTTTACAAAATACTTTTTAAAATATACTTTTTACAAAATACTTTTTACAAAATACTTTTTACAAAATACTTTTTACAAAATACTTTTTACAAAATACTTTTTGGCAAATTATTTTGGCAAATTATTTTTTGGCAAATTATTTTTTGGCAAATTATTTAGCAGGCAAATTTCCACAATTTCCGCAATTTCCGCAATTTCCAATTTCCGCAATTTCCAATTTCCGCAATTTCCGCAATTTCCGCAATTTCCATAATTTCCACAATTTCCAATTTCCGCAATTTCCGCAATTTCCAATTTCTGCAATTTCCAATTTTCGCAATTTCAAATTTCCGCAATTTCCAATTTCCGCAATTTCCGCAATTGCCAATTTCCGCAATTGCCAATTTCCGCAATTTCCAATTTCCGCAATTTCCGCAATTGCCAATTTCCGCAATTTCCAAAATTTCCACAATTTCCGCAATTTCCGCAATTTCCAATTTCCGCAATTTCCAATTTCCGCAATTTCCACAATTGCCAATTTCCGCAATTTCCACAATTTCCAATTTCCGCAATTTCCACAATTGCCAATTTCCGCAATTTCCGCAATTTCCGCAATTTCCGCAATTTCCGCAATTTCCAATTTCCTCACAATTTCCACAATTTCCAATTTCCGCAATTTCCACAATTGCCAATTTCCGCAATTTCCGCAATTTCCGCAATTTCCGCAATTTCCGCAATTTCCAATTTCCTCAATTTCCGCAATTTCCACAATTTCCGCAATTTCCGCAATTTCCGCAATTTCCGCAATTTCCATTTTCCTCAATTTCCGCAATTTCCGCAATTTCCAATTTCCGCAATTTCCAATTTCCGCAATTTCAACAATTGCCAATTTCCGCAATTTCCACAATTTCCAATTTCCTCAATTTCCGCAATTTCCAATTTCCTCAATTTCCGCAATTTCCAATTTCCGCAATTTCCAAAATTTCCACAATTTCCGCAATTTTCGCAATTTCCAATTTCCGCAATTTCCAATTTCCGCAATTTCCGCAATTGCCAATTTCCGCAATTTCCAAAATTTCCACAATTTCCGCAATTTCCGCAATTTCCAATTTCCGCAATTTCAAATTTCCGCAATTTCCACAATTGCCAATTTCCGCAATTTCCACAATTTCCAATTTCCGCAATTTTCGCAATTTCCAATTTCCGCAATTTCCAATTTCCGCAATTTCCACAATTGCCAATTTCCGCAATTTCCACAATTTCCAATTTCCGCAATTTCCACAATTTCCAATTTCCGCAATTTCCACAATTGCCAATTTCCGCAATTTCCACAATTTCCGCAATTTCCGGAATTTCCGCAATTTCCGCAATTTCAAATTTCCTCAATTTCCGCAATTTCCACAATTTCCGCAATTTCCGCAATTTCCGCAATTTCCATTTTCCTCAATTTCCGCAATTTCCGCAATTTCCAATTTCCACAATTTCCAATTTCCGCAATTTCAACAATTGCCAATTTCCGCAATATCCACAATTTCCGCAATTTCCGCAATTTCGGAAATTGCGGAAATTGCGGAAATTGGAAATTGTGGAAATTGTGGAAATTGCAGAAATTGGAAATTGTGGAAATTTGCGGAAATTGTGGAAATAGCGGAAATTGGTAATTGCGGAAATTGCGGAAATTAGAAATTGTGGAAATTGTGGAAATTGCGGAAATTGGAAAATGTGGAAATTGCGTAAATTGCGGAAATTGCGGAAATTGTGGAAATTGTGGAAATTTTGGAAAAACTAAAAAAAAAAAATTTTGGAAAAACTTTAAAAAAAAATTTTGGAAAAACTTTAAAAAAACATGGGTGTTACATTCCCCTTTTTAGGTCTAGGGGTATAAGAAGAGGATGCAACACGGCTGGCATGATAATTGTTATTTATTCACGTTATAAGGATAAGGTATCATAATAATAAACAATAAAGATGTACAACTGGAATACAAACGAAAAGACAGGCTATATGGGGCAACTCAAAGAAACAATCAAAACTATCTAGCCCTATTCTAAAGTATCGCACAACACTCTTACCTAACTCTAACCAATGAATGAAATGAAATGTACACAAAGTCAATCTACCTAAACTGTCTACGCTAACTACTGCCTAACAAAGATTTACAAAAAGTACGCACCGATACGCCGTAAGTATATATTATATATTATATATCTCTATATATATATATATATATATAATTATAATCAGTTGTATCTTTAAGCTCTGAACCACCAATGACCGAAATAAAGCTCAGGGGACCACACACAGGTTTAGCCCCTGGCCTATGCTTATTAAACAGATTTGATCTTGAGCGTTTTAACTAGCTCCTACACGGACAAAGTACTGCTCAGTATGAGGTGACTGAGAGACAATGCCAATGAGTGCATGTCACAGGTGCTGCTAAGTAGTCTTCACAGTCTAGTCCTCTGAGCGCGGATTGGCTCCTGGTGACTAGGAGGTGGGCAGACAGCAAGGAGGTTGATGGTTCTTCTCCGCCTCCACGCCCCACAGCAGACCAGACCTGTGACTGAAAGTGTTGATCAGCACTCTGTACAATGCAACCCATTCATGATATATTATATATACATATATATACACATACAAACATAACCACGTTATCATATGATATATATATATATATATATATATATATATATATAAATATAATCATTACTTTATCATCTCATAACTATAAACATACTCCCCGATTATGTAACAATGGGCTATAACCCATCGTTTTTGTCATTTTGTCATTTTTTTCAAATCGTCAAAAATGATGAAAAACGGCGCGCTATAGTATGCCGTACGATATGGGCTATAGCCCATGGTCCAAAATGATGAGAAACGAGGCTAACTTTTTTTCCCCCAAAATTTCAAAAACATGGGCTATAACCCATCGTTTTTGTCATTTCGTCATTTTTGTCAAATCCTCAAAAATGATGAAAAACGGCGCGCTATAGTATGCCGTACGATATGGGCTATAGCCCATGGTCCAAAATGATGAGAAACGAGGCTAACTTTTTTTTTCAAAATTTCAAAAACATGGGCTATAACCCATCGTTTTTGTAATTTCGTCATTTTTTTTCAAATCGTCAAAAATGATGAAAAACGGCGCGCTATAGTATGCCGTACGATATGGGCTATAGCCCATGGTCCAAAATGATGAGAAACGAGGCTAACTTTTTTTTCCAAAATTTCAAAAAACATGGGCTATAACCCATCGTTGTTGTCATTTTTTTCAAATCCTCAAAAATGATGAAAAACGGCGCGCTATAGTATGCCGTACGATATGGGCTATAGCCCATGGTCCAAAATGATGAGAAACGAGGCTAACTTTTTTTTCCAAAATTTCTAAAAACATGGGCTATAACCCATCGTTTTTGTCATTTCGTCATTTTTTTCAAATCCTCAAAAATGATGAAAAACGGCGCGCTATAGTATGCCGTACGATATGGGCTATAGCCCATGGTCCAAAATGATGAGAAACGAGGCTAACTTTTTTTTTCAAAATTTCTAAAAACATGGGCTATAACCCATCGTTTTTGTCATTTCGTCATTTTTTTCAAATCCTCAAAAATGATGAAAAACGGCGCGCTATAGTATGCCGTACGATATGGGCTATAGCCAATGGTCCAAAATGATGAGAAACGAGGCTAACTTTTTTTTTCAAAATTTCAAAAAACATGGGCTATAACCCATCGTTTTTGTCATTTCGTCATTTTTTTCAAATCCTCAAAAATGATGAAAAACGGCGCGCTATAGTATGCCGTACGATATGGGCTATAGCCCATGGTCCAAAATGATGAGAAACGAGGCTAACTTTTTTTTTCAAAATTTCTAAAAACATGGGCTATAACCCATCGTTTTTGTCATTTCGTCATTTTTTTCAAATCCTCAAAAATGATGAAAAACGGCGCGCTATAGTATGCCGTACGATATGGGCTATAGCCAATGGTCCAAAATGATGAGAAACGAGGCTAACTTTTTTTTTCAAAATTTCAAAAAACATGGGCTATAACCCATCGTTTTTGTCATTTCGTCATTTTTTTCAAATCCTCAAAAATGATGAAAAACGGCGCGCTATAGTATGCCGTACGATATGGGCTATAGCCCATGGTCCAAAATGATGAGAAACGAGGCTAACTTTTTTTTTCAAAATTTCAAAAAACATGGGCTATAACCCATCGTTTTTGTCATTTCGTCATTTTTTTCAAATCCTCAAAAATGATGAAAAACGGCGCGCTATAGTATGCCGTACGATATGGGCTATAGCCAATGGTCCAAAATGATGAGAAACGAGGCTAACTTTTTTTTTCAAAATTTCAAAAAACATGGGCTATAACCCATCGTTTTTGTCATTTCGTCATTTTTTTCAAATCCTCAAAAATGATGAAAAACGGCGCGCTATAGTATGCCGTACGATATGGGCTATAGCCCATGGTCCAAAATGATGAGAAACGAGGCTATCTTTTTTTTTCAAAATGTCTAAAAACATGGGCTATAACCCATCGTTTTTGTCATTTCGTCATTTTTTTCAAATCCTCAAAAATGATGAAAAACGGCGCGCTATAGTATGCCGTACGATATGGGCTATAGCCCATGGTCCAAAATGATGAGAAACGAGGCTAACTTTTTTTTCCAAAATTTCTAAAAACATGGGCTATAACCCATCGTTTTTGTCATTTCGTCATTTTTTTCAAATCCTCAAAAATGATGAAAAACGGCGCGCTATAGTATGCCGTACGATATGGGCTATAGCCAATGGTCCAAAATGATGAGAAACGAGGCTAACTTTTTTTTTCAAAATTTCAAAAAACATGGGCTATAACCCATCGTTTTTGTCATTTCGTCATTTTTTTCAAATCCTCAAAAATGATGAAAAACGGCGCGCTATAGTATGCCGTACGATATGGGCTATAGCCCATGGTCCAAAATGATGAGAAACGAGGCTATCTTTTTTTTTCAAAATGTCTAAAAACATGGGCTATAACCCATCGTTTTTGTCATTTCGTCATTTTTTTCAAATCCTCAAAAATGATGAAAAACGGCGCGCTATAGTATGCCGTACGATATGGGCTATAGCCCATGGTCCAAAATGATGAGAAACGAGGCTAACTTTTTTTTCCAAAATTTCTAAAAACATGGGCTATAACCCATCGTTTTTGTCATTTCGTCATTTTTTTCAAATCCTCAAAAATGATGAAAAACGGCGCGCTATAGTATGCCGTACGATATGGGCTATAGCCCATGGTCCAAAATGATGAGAAACGAGGCTAACTTTTTTTTCCAAAATTTCTAAAAACATGGGCTATAACCCATCGTTTTTGTCATTTCGTCATTTTTTTCAAATCCTCAAAAATGATGAAAAACGGCGCGCTATAGTATGCCGTACGATATGGGCTATAGCCAATGGTCCAAAATGATGAGAAACGAGGCTAACTTTTTTTTTCAAAATTTCAAAAAACATGGGCTATAACCCATCGTTTTTGTCATTTCGTCATTTTTTTCAAATCCTCAAAAATGATGAAAAACGGCGCGCTATAGTATGCCGTACGATATGGGCTATAGCCCATGGTCCAAAATGATGAGAAACGAGGCTATCTTTTTTTTTCAAAATGTCTAAAAACATGGGCTATAACCCATCGTTTTTGTCATTTCGTCATTTTTTTCAAATCCTCAAAAATGATGAAAAACGGCGCGCTATAGTATGCCGTACGATATGGGCTATAGCCCATGGTCCAAAATGATGAGAAACGAGGCTAACTTTTTTTTCCAAAATTTCTAAAAACATGGGCTATAACCCATCGTTTTTGTCATTTCGTCATTTTTTTCAAATCCTCAAAAATGATGAAAAACGGCGCGCTATAGTATGCCGTACGATATGGGCTATAGCCCATGGTCCAAAATGATGAGAAACGAGGCTAACTTTTTTTTGCAAAATTTCAAAAAACATGGGCTATAACCCATCGTTTTTGTCATTTCGTCATTTTTTTCAAATCCTCAAAAATGATGAAAAACGGCGCGCTATAGTATGCCGTACGATATGGGCTATAGCCCATGGTCCAAAATGATGAGAAACGAGGCTAACTTTTTTTTTCAAAATTTCAAAAAACATGGGCTATAACCCATCGTTTTTGTCATTTCGTCATTTTTTTAAATCCTCAAAAATGATGAAAAACGGCGCGCTATAGTATGCCGTACGATATGGGCTATAGCCCATGGTCCAAAATGATGAGAAACGAGGCTAACTTTTTTTTCAAAATTTCAAAAAACATGGGCTATAACCCATCGTTTTTGTCATTTCGTCATTTTTTTCAAATCCTCAAAAATGATGAAAAACGGCGCGCTATAGTATGCCGTACGATATGGGCTATAGCCCATGGTCCAAAATGATGAGAAACGAGGCTAACTTTTTTTTTCAAAATTTCAAAAAACATGGGCTATAACCCATCGTTTTTGTCATTTCGTCATTTTTTTCAAATCCTCAAAAATGATGAAAAACGGCGCGCTATAGTATGCCGTACGATATGGGCTATAGCCCATGGTCCAAAATGATGAGAAACGAGGCTAACTTTTTTTTTCAAAATTTCAAAAAACATGGGCTATAACCCATCGTTTTTGTCATTTCGTCATTTTTTTCAAATCCTCAAAAATGATGAAAAACGGCGCGCTATAGTATGCCGTACGATATGGGCTATAGCCCATGGTCCAAAATGATGAGAAACGAGGCTAACTTTTTTTTTCAAAATTTCAAAAAACATGGGCTATAACCCATCGTTTTTGTCATTTCGTCATTTTTTTCAAATCCTCAAAAATGATGAAAAAACGGCGCGCTATAGTATGCCGTACGATATGGGCTATAGCCATGGTCCAAAATGATGAGAAACGAGGCTAACTTTTTTTTTCAAAATTTCAAAAAACATGGGCTATAACCCATCGTTTTTGTCATTTCGTCATTTTTTTCAAATCCTCAAAAATGATGAAAAACTGCGCGCTATAGTATGCCGTACGATATGGGCTATAGCCCATGGTCCAAAATGATGAGAAACGAGGCTAACTTTTTTTTCAAAATTTCAAAAAACATGGGCTATAACCCATCGTTTTTGTCATTTCGTCATTTTTTCAAATCCTCAAAAATGATGAAAAACGGCGCGCTATAGTATGCCGTACGATATGGGCTATAGCCCATGGTCCAAAATGATGAGAAACGAGGCTAACTTTTTTTTCAAAATTTCTAAAAACATGGGCTATAACCCATCGTTTTTGTCATTTCGTCATTTTTTTCAAATCCTCAAAAATGATGAAAAACGGCGCGCTATAGTATGCCGTACGATATGGGCTATAGCCCATGGTCCAAAATGATGAGAAACGAGGCTAACTTTTATTTTCAAAATTTCAAAAAACATGGGCTATAACCCATCGTTTTTGTCATTTCGTCATTTTTTTCAAATCCTCAAAAATGATGAAAAACGGCGCGCTATAGTATGCCGTACGATATGGGCTATAGCCCATGGTCCAAAATGATGAGAAACGAGGCTAACTTTTTTTTTCAAAATTTCAAAAAACATGGGCTATAACCCATCGTTTTTGTCATTTCGTCATTTTTTTCAAATCCTCAAAAATGATGAAAAACGGCGCGCTATAGTATGCCGTACGATATGGGCTATAGCCCATGGTCCAAAATGATGAGAAACGAGGCTAACTTTTTTTTTCAAAATTTCAAAAAACATGGGCTATAACCCATCGTTTTTGTCATTTCGTCATTTTTTTCAAATCCTCAAAAATGATGAAAAACGGCGCGCTATAGTATGCCGTACGATATGGGCTATAGCCCATGGTCCAAAATGATGAGAAACGAGGCTAACTTTTTTTTTCAAAATTTCAAAAAACATGGGCTATAACCCATCGTTTTTGTCATTTCGTCATTTTTTTCAAATCCTCAAAAATGATGAAAAACGGCGCGCTATAGTATGCCGTACGATATGGGCTATAGCCCATGGTCCAAAATGATGAGAAACGAGGCTAACTTTTTTTTTCAAAATTTCAAAAAACATGGGCTATAACCCATCGTTTTTGTCATTTCGTCATTTTTTTCAAATCCTCAAAAATGATGAAAAACGGCGCGCTATAGTATGCCGTACGATATGGGCTATAGCCCATGGTCCAAAATGATGAGAAACGAGGCTAACTTTTTTTTGCAAAATTTCAAAAAACATGGGCTATAACCCATCGTTTTTGTCATTTCGTCATTTTTTTCAAATCCTCAAAAATGATGAAAAACGGCGCGCTATAGTATGCCGTACGATATGGGCTATAGCCATGGTCCAAAATGATGAGAAACGAGGCTAACTTTTTTTTTCAAAATTTCTAAAAACATGGGCTATAACCCATCGTTTTTGTCATTTCGTCATTTTTTTCAAATCCTCAAAAATGATGAAAACGGCGCGCTATAGTATGCCGTACGATATGGGCTATAGCCCATGGTCCAAATGATGAGAAACGAGGCTAACTTTTTTTTTCAAAATTTCAAAAAACATGGGCTATAACCCATCGTTTTTGTCATTTCGTCATTTTTTTTAAATCCTCAAAAATGATGAAAAACGGCGCGCTATAGTATGCCGTACGATATGGGCTATAGCCCATGGTCCAAAATGATGAGAAACGAGGCTAACTTTTATTTTCAAAATTTCAAAAAACATGGGCTATAACCCATCGTTTTTGTCATTTCGTCATTTTTTTCAAATCCTCAAAAATGATGAAAAACGGCGCGCTATAGTATGCCGTACGATATGGGCTATAGCCCATGGTCCAAAATGATGAGAAACGAGGCTAACTTTTTTTTTCAAAATTTCAAAAAACATGGGCTATAACCCATCGTTTTTGTCATTTCGTCATTTTTTTCAAATCCTCAAAAATGATGAAAAACGGCGCGCTATAGTATGCCGTACGATATGGGCTATAGCCCATGGTCCAAAATGATGAGAAACGAGGCTAACTTTTTTTTTCAAAATTTCAAAAAAACATGGGCTATAACCCATCGTTTTTGTCATTTCGTCATTTTTTTCAAATCCTCAAAAATGATGAAAAACGGCGCGCTATAGTATGCCGTACGATATGGGCTATAGCCCATGGTCCAAAATGATGAGAAACGAGGCTAACTTTTTTTTTCAAAATTTCAAAAAACATGGGCTATAACCCATCGTTTTTGTCATTTCGTCATTTTTTTCAAATCCTCAAAAATGATGAAAAACGGCGCGCTATAGTATGCCGTACGATATGGGCTATAGCCAATGGTCCAAAATGATGAGAAACGAGGCTAACTTTTTTTTTCAAAATTTCAAAAAACATGGGCTATAACCCATCGTTTTTGTCATTTCGTCATTTTTTTCAAATCCTCAAAAATGATGAAAAACTGCGCGCTATAGTATGCCGTACGATATGGGCTATAGCCCATGGTCCAAAATGATGAGAAACGAGGCTAACTTTTTTTTGCAAAATTTCAAAAAACATGGGCTATAACCCATCGTTTTTGTCATTTCGTCATTTTTTTCAAATCCTCAAAAATGATGAAAAACGGCGCGCTATAGTATGCCGTACGATATGGGCTATAGCCCATGGTCCAAAATGATGAGAAACGAGGCTAACTTTTTTTTTTCAAAATTTCTAAAAACATGGGCTATAACCCATCGTTTTTGTCATTTCGTCATTTTTTTCAAATCCTCAAAAATGATGAAAAACGGCGCGCTATAGTATGCCGTACGATATGGGCTATAGCCCATGGTCCAAAATGATGAGAAACGAGGCTAACTTTTATTTTCAAAATTTCAAAAAACATGGGCTATAACCCATCGTTTTTGTCATTTCGTCATTTTTTCAAATCCTCAAAAATGATGAAAAACGGCGCGCTATAGTATGCCGTACGATATGGGCTATAGCCCATGGTCCAAAATGATGAGAAACGAGGCTAACTTTTTTTTTCAAAATTTCAAAAAACATGGGCTATAACCCATCGTTTTTGTCATTTCGTCATTTTTTTCAAATCCTCAAAAATGATGAAAAACGGCGCGCTATAGTATGCCGTACGATATGGGCTATAGCCCATGGTCCAAAATGATGAGAAACGAGGCTAACTTTTTTTTTCAAAATTTCAAAAAACATGGGCTATAACCCATCGTTTTTGTCATTTCGTCATTTTTTTCAAATCCTCAAAAATGATGAAAAACGGCGCGCTATAGTATGCCGTACGATATGGGCTATAGCCCATGGTCCAAAATGATGAGAAACGAGGCTAACTTTTTTTTTTCAAAATTTCAAAAAACATGGGCTATAACCCATCGTTTTTGTCATTTCGTCATTTTTTTCAAATCCTCAAAAATGATGAAAAACGGCGCGCTATAGTATGCCGTACGATATGGGCTATAGCCCATGGTCCAAAATGATGAGAAACGAGGCTAACTTTTTTTTTCAAAATTTCAAAAAACATGGGCTATAACCCATCGTTTTTGTCATTTCGTCATTTTTTTCAAATCCTCAAAAATGATGAAAAACGGCGCGCTATAGTATGCCGTACGATATGGGCTATAGCCCATGGTCCAAAATGATGAGAAACGAGGCTAACTTTTTTTTCAAAATTTCAAAAAACATGGGCTATAACCCATCGTTTTTGTCATTTCGTCATTTTTTTCAAATCCTCAAAAATGATGAAAAACGGCGCGCTATAGTATGCCGTACGATATGGGCTATAGCCAATGGTCCAAAATGATGAGAAACGAGGCTAACTTTTTTTTTCAAAATTTCAAAAAACATGGGCTATAACCCATCGTTTTTGTCATTTCGTCATTTTTTTCAATCCTCAAAAATGATGAAAAACGGCGCGCTATAGTATGCCGTACGATATGGGCTATAGCCCATGGTCCAAAATGATGAGAAACGAGGCTAACTTTTTTTTTCAAAATTTCAAAAAACATGGGCTATAACCCATCGTTTTTGTCATTTCGTCATTTTTTTCAAATCCTCAAAAATGATGAAAAACGGCGCGCTATAGTATGCCGTACGATATGGGCTATAGCCCATGGTCCAAAATGATGAGAAACGAGGCTAACTTTTTTTTGCAAAATTTCAAAAAACATGGGCTATAACCCATCGTTTTTGTCATTTCGTCATTTTTTTCAAATCCTCAAAAATGATGAAAAACGGCGCGCTATAGTATGCCGTACGATATGGGCTATAGCCCATGGTCCAAAATGATGAGAAACGAGGCTAACTTTTTTTTTCAAAATTTCTAAAAACATGGGCTATAACCCATCGTTTTTGTCATTTCGTCATTTTTTTCAAATCCTCAAAATGATGAAAAACGGCGCGCTATAGTATGCCGTACGATATGGGCTATAGCCCATGGTCCAAAATGATGAGAAACGAGGCTAACTTTTTTTTTCAAAATTTCAAAAAACATGGGCTATAACCCATCGTTTTTGTCATTTCGTCATTTTTTTCAAATCCTCAAAAATGATGAAAAACGGCACGCTATAGTATGCCGTACGATATGGGCTATAGCCCATGGTCCAAAATGATGAGAAACGAGGCTAACTTTTTTTTTAAAAATTTCAAAAAACATGGGCTATAACCCATCGTTTTTGTCATTTCGTCATTTTTTTCAAATCCTCAAAAATGATGAAAAACGGCGCGCTATAGTATGCCGTACGATATGGGCTATAGCCCATGGTCCAAAATGATGAGAAACGAGGCTAACTTTTTTTTGCAAAATTTCAAAAAACATGGGCTATAACCCATCGTTTTTGTCATTTCGTCATTTTTTTCAAATCCTCAAAAATGATGAAAAACGGCGCGCTATAGTATGCCGTACGATATGGGCTATAGCCCATGGTCCAAAATGATGAGAAACGAGGCTAACTTTTTTTTTCAAAATTTCAAAAAACATGGGCTATAACCCATCGTTTTTGTCATTTCGTCATTTTTTTCAAATCCTCAAAAATGATGAAAAACGGCACGCTATAGTATGCCGTACGATATGGGCTATAGCCCATGGTCCAAAATGATGAGAAACGAGGCTAACTTTTTTTTTCAAAATTTCTAAAAACATGGGCTATAACCCATCGTTTTTGTCATTTCGTCATTTTTTTCAAATCCTCAAAAATGATGAAAAACGGCGCGCTATAGTATGCCGTACGATATGGGCTATAGCCCATGGTCCAAAATGATGAGAAACGAGGCTAACTTTTTTTTTAAAAATTTCAAAAAACATGGGCTATAACCCATCGTTTTTGTCATTTCGTCATTTTTTTTAAATCCTCAAAAATGATGAAAAACGGCGCGCTATAGTATGCCGTACGATATGGGCTATAGCCCATGGTCCAAAATGATGAGAAACGAGGCTAACTTTTATTTTCAAAATTTCAAAAAACATGGGCTATAACCCATCGTTTTTGTCATTTCGTCATTTTTTTCAAATCCTCAAAAATGATGAAAAACGGCGCGCTATAGTATGCCGTACGATATGGGCTATAGCCCATGGTCCAAAATGATGAGAAACGAGGCTAACTTTTTTTTTCAAAATTTCTAAAAACATGGGCTATAACCCATCGTTTTTGTCATTTCGTCATTTTTTTCAAATCCTCAAAAATGATGAAAAACGGCGCGCTATAGTATGCCGTACGATATGGGCTATAGCCCATGGTCCAAAATGATGAGAAACGAGGCTAACTTTTTTTTTCAAAATTTCAAAAAACATGGGCTATAACCCATCGTTTTTGTCATTTCGTCATTTTTTTTAAATCCTCAAAAATGATGAAAAACGGCGCGCTATAGTATGCCGTACGATATGGGCTATAGCCCATGGTCCAAAATGATGAGAAACGAGGCTAACTTTTATTTTCAAAATTTCAAAAAACATGGGCTATAACCCATCGTTTTTGTCATTTCGTCATTTTTTTCAAATCCTCAAAAATGATGAAAAACGGCGCGCTATAGTATGCCGTACGATATGGGCTATAGCCCATGGTCCAAAATGATGAGAAACGAGGCTAACTTTTTTTTTCAAAATTTCAAAAAACATGGGCTATAACCCATAGTTTTTGTCATTTCGTCATTTTTTTCAAATCCTCAAAAATGATGAAAAACGGCGCGCTATAGTATGCCGTACGATATGGGCTATAGCCCATGGTCCAAAATGATGAGAAACGAGGCTAACTTTTTTTTTCAAAATTTCAAAAAACATGGGCTATAACCCATCGTTTTTGTCATTTCGTCATTTTTTTCAAATCCTCAAAAATGATGAAAAACGGCGCGCTATAGTATGCCGTACGATATGGGCTATAGCCCATGGTCCAAAATGATGAGAAACGAGGCTAACTTTGTTTTTCAAAATTTAAAAAAACATGGGCTATAACCCATCGTTTTTGTCATTTCGTCATTTTTTTCAAATCCTCAAAAATGATGAAAAACGGCGTGCTATAGTATGCCGTACGATATGGGCTATAGCCCATGGTCCAAAATGATGAGAAACGAGGCTAACTTTTTTTTTCAAAATTTCAAAAAACATGGGCTATAACCCATCGTTTTTGTCATTTCGTCATTTTTTTCAAATCCTCAAAAATGATGAAAAACGGCACGCTATAGTATGCCGTACGATATGGGCTATAGCCCATGGTCCAAAATGATGAGAAACGAGGCTAACATTTTTTTTCAAAATTTCAAAAAACATGGGCTATAACCCATCGTTTTTGTCATTTCGTCATTTTTTTCAAATCCTCAAAAATGATGAAAAACGGCGCGCTATAGTATGCCGTACGATATGGGCTATAGCCCATGGTCCAAAATGATGAGAAACGAGGCTAACTTTTTTTTTCAAAATTTCAAAAAACATGGGCTATAACCCATCGTTTTTGTCATTTCGTCATTTTTTTTAAATCCTCAAAAATGATGAAAAACGGCGCGCTATAGTATGCCGTACGATATGGGCTATAGCCCATGGTCCAAAATGATGAGAAACGAGGCTAACTTTTTTTTTCAAAATTTCAAAAAACATGGGCTATAACCCATCGTTTTTGTCATTTCGTCATTTTTTTCAAATCCTCAAAAATGATGAAAAACGGCGTGCTATAGTATGCCGTACGATATGGGCTATAGCCCATGGTCCAAAATGATGAGAAACGAGGCTAACTTTTTTTTTCAAAATTTCAAAAAACATGGGCTATAACCCATCGTTTTTGTCATTTCGTCATTTTTTTCAAATCCTCAAAAATGATGAAAAACGGCACGCTATAGTATGCCGTACGATATGGGCTATAGCCCATGGTCCAAAATGATGAGAAACGAGGCTAACATTTTTTTTCAAAATTTCAAAAAACATGGGCTATAACCCATCGTTTTTGTCATTTCGTCATTTTTTTCAAATCCTCAAAAATGATGAAAAACGGCGCGCTATAGTATGCCGTACGATATGGGCTATAGCCCATGGTCCAAAATGATGAGAAACGAGGCTAACTTTTTTTTTCAAAATTTCAAAAAACATGGGCTATAACCCATCGTTTTTGTCATTTCGTCATTTTTTTCAAATCCTCAAAAATGATGAAAAACGGCGCGCTATAGTATGCCGTACGATATGGGCTATAGCCCATGGTCCAAAATGATGAGAAACGAGGCTAACTTTTTTTTTCAAAATTTCAAAAAACATGGGCTATAACCCATCGTTTTTGTCATTTCGTCATTTTTTTCAAATCCTCAAAAATGATGAAAAACGGCGCGCTATAGTATGCCGTACGATATGG